>NC_140503.1:106458301-106625801 GCF_964339955.1 Pipistrellus hanaki
AAAGCAAGGAGACTCCAATTCCAGCCCACCTGGGGTGTGGGAGCTTGAGACGGTAGGCCTGAGTAAGTTCTCTCACAGATGAACTGGCTTCCCCTCTGCTTTGAGCTTCAGCAGCCATCTTATAACCATGTGGGGACCTCACTGAATCTGCCCTACTTTGAGCCTGTTTGAGCCAGTGGGTCAGAGTTCCCTGTTTTAAGCAGCAGAAAGCACCCTGACTAATAAAATGGGTCCCTCTCATCACTACCAGCTTCCTAGCAGAGGGAGGGTATAAAAGAAAGGAAAAGGGGAAGAATCTTCCTCCCTTTCTCTTCCAAAGCCTGATGCCAGCCCCAGCGCAAGGTGTCCCCAAAAGCATACATATTCTCAATTTCCCGGAGCCTAGAAGGTTGAATCCAATAACTTTACTTATTCTTGTCAAAGGGATCAGACAACACAGGTGACTATGCTGAGGGAGCAGAGAAAGAGAGCCAGGGCTTGGCCCCAGTGAGCTGCTTAGGTCAGACAGGGCCAGAGTAATTTGTAGCCAGTTTCGAAGCTTGACCTGAGATTCCCATAGGCTGAATGAGACAAAGAGTTGGCAAGAGTAGAAATGGGTAGGCAGCCCCAACCCCTGAAGGAACATGTAAAAATATATCCTGTGACGGGAGTGTGTTCATGCTATGGGCTCTGCTATGGGCTTTGCATGGATTACCAATATCATCTTCACCACACCACTTCAGGAGCAAAACTGAGCTTATGCAGCAGTGTGACTCACAACAAAGGGGCAGGACCCAAAGCCTATGCCTTCGCTTCCTGCGAGATGGTGTTTCTGTCAACTGTTCCTCCTGCAAGAAGTCACATGAGGGGTCATCTTCCAGAGGCTGTCTTGGGATGCCTCTGCACCTTCCTGCTCTTGGCTTTGGAGATGTTCATGATGGGCTTTGCAGAGAGCAGCAAGGCTTTTTAACCTGCTGCTGCTTTAACGCTCTACCTGTCCTGTCTGAGGGCTCAGGCAGTTTCTTTGGCTTGCAGACCCTTGGCAGCTCCATTCTGAAAGGCAAAGGTGGAGGGTGCATCTGCTCTGTGTCATCTGCTAACGTGATCCCAGGTCCTTAGCATCTCAACTGCTGATTTCCCAGGAACTAAAACATGGGGATCAGGGTGGGAGGGGTAAGAAATAAGAATAGATTGTGTTGAATCTTAGGCCTTTGAGTTAGGCATATAGAGCCCTCTTTCTCTCTCTCTCTCTCTCTCTCTTTTTCTCTCTTTCACACACACACACACACACACACACACACACACACACACACACACACACCATGGTAAAGCTATGGGTAATAAACAGCCTTGGAGTGAGTGTCCAGGCAGGTTTCACATGTGTGTGGTGGAAGCGTATGAACATGTGTCTCTGTACACATGTGCATACATGTGCCTGTGTTGGTATTTGTGGGTACACATCTCTATAAATGAGTGATGCTAACGAAGACCTCCCCACACCTGTAAGTTGACAGAGACATGCTTTTGTGAAGATGAGTGTTGCCAGCACCTGTGAGTGTGTCCTGTGGGGAAGGGGCTCCCTGTGGCCCATGTTGTCTAGTCAGGGGGTGTGGCAGCGCTCTCGGACAGGGGAGGAACTGGTCAGCACCAGGGTCAGGTGTGGAGGGGTGTACGCACCTGGTCAATAAGGGGAAGGAATCTTAGACTCCTAGAACAAGAACTTCCTATTTTTATAGCACCTATAGACTCTTGGGCTGACAAACCCCATATTTAAAAGTTGAAAATACCAATTTTATAAGGTAAATACTGATGTTCATTTATCTCTATTAAAGACATTTATAAATGATTAATTGATTAAAAGGAGTAGAAAAGAAAATAATCTAAAACCTTATGTCACTGTGATTTATCTGATATTATGGTTTAGTTAGGACAACCTGAGCAAGAATTCTGCCTGAAAAATGCAGAAATAAATGTCTTAATACCAAAGAATCAATAAGCTATACTAAGACTGAAACACCAAGTATATGCAGGAAGAGCTCTGGAAATCTTGGCTGTCTGAGGAGCTGTGTTTGCCTGTGCATAGGTGAATGTGTATATGCATGTGTTGCATGTGAGTTTGTGTGTGCCTGTGTATGTACATTAGATCTTTGTATGTGTGTCTGTGTTAATACTGTATATGTGTCTTATGTGTGTGAGTGTATACAGTGTATGGGTTTCTCTTTGTGTGTGTATGTTGTATGTATTGTGTGTGCATGTGTGTTACATGTGTGTCTCTGTGTGTCTGTTGATATGTGTAGTAAATGTGGGTCAATGTGTTCATGTGTGTATTATGTGAGTAAGTGTATGTTCATGTGTGTGTAATTGAGTGAGTATGTGTGTGTGTGTGTGTGTGTGTGTGACCTTAGATATGTCCTTCTGTACCCAGCCTGCAGTTCCCATAATTACGATATGAGGTGTGAGGTCAACATGAACTCTAGTTTCTGTGGTCACTGTCTGCTCAGCTCTCCTGTCGGGACTGCGATGGTCTCTCAATCTCCCTCCTCCTCCGGAAAGTCACCCACTGGCCCTTCACCCTCCCTGCTCCTAAGTGATTGTGCAGCCCTTCCTGTATCCACACACTGTCCCAGCCACCATGGAAGGCTGAACCCTTTGCCTCTGTTGCAAACTCAGCCATCTCTCGCCTTTTTACTGAGTGATCTTGGGAAACCCCTCTCCTGCCTGGACTGCAGGTGGGAAAACAAGGCCATGAGAAACACCTCCGACTTTGACATTCTCAATATGCAGGCTTCCCGCCCCAGGTGAGCAGGTGGAATCTGGGGCATGGTCCAGGAGACATCACACACACTATTCTCCTTTCCAGACTGGACAACCCTCCACTGCGTGTCAGCATCCCAGCACCAGCACAGGGCTTGGCACAGAGCGAGGTATGAATAGTATCTCTCCCTCTCTCTCTCTCTCTCTCTCTCTCACTCTCTCTCTCTCTCTCTCTCTCTCTCTCTCCCTCCCTCCCTGCTGCACTACAGAGCCACCTGGGAGCATTTACAAGTAATGGTGCCCAAGTCCTTTCAGACGTAGTGAATCAATCTCTTCAATCTCTGAGCAGAGGTCCAGCCATCTGCTTTGTCAATGTTCCCAGGTCACTCTAACATGCAGGGCAGACCGGGAACCACTGTCCTGGGACCAGAGCCCCTCCCGATACTCTCAGCAGAGCACAAATGAATGGTTTTAAGCCGTGACTTTGCTTCCAAGTTTCCTGCTGAGCTATAAAATCAAATATCAAGACTCCCTGAATTTCTAATTCCAGTGGTCTGGCCTGGACCTGAAAAGTCGTACCTAACTCAGGCCCCAGGTCCCTGGTGCTGGTGCAGGTGGTCCTTGGTCCTTCTCAAAGCCAGCCATGGGAAGCTTCAGAGGCAGAACTGTGTGGGAATGCCACCGCGTGAGTATCACAAGCTGCTTCAGAATAAGCATCACTAATGGTAGGAAACCCTCTCTTCCTGCTGCGCCCTCATCCTTAACTTTGAGACATTCTTAAAAGCCAGCCTGGCTGTCCCTGCCTTTGTTCAAAGGCTCTGATGATGATACCTGGTCCCTCGTGCAGCACGTGAAGACCAGGGCCTCGTCTCGAGCTTCTCTCATGGTTGTTAAGCCTCCACATGTGCAGTTCTTTCTGCTCGGCTCACTCCTGCCCCTCCTACCTGGCTGGGCTAAAATTCCTACTCTCCCAGATCTCCTGACCCCAGATCTCACAGCTCCTAGAGCCCCAGGTGTAAGTCCTAGGTCCTCCACCAACCCACACCCTTCAGGAGTTCAGGAACTGCGTCACCTGTGCCCACTACTCTCCATGGTAACCATATGTCTGCCCAGGGCCTGCCATGTAATAGGTGATCAATATTTGCAGAATGAATAATATTACACAAACACACATTTCTTTAGTCTCAGTGATTCTTATCCCAATAGGTTTCCATCCTCACTGAGTGAGCAGGCAGGGAATGTATAATTGAGGTTGTTCTGAAAATGCAGCACAGCAACTATAAGTTGCATGTGTGTATGATAATGTAGACGTGTACACATGTGAACATATACCTGCTACAAAAGTAAGCATATACAAACATGTATGTGTGATAGTTAGAGGCTGAGACTGCATGTAGGTTGAACCCGGAGACATCTTGGCCCATGGCCTTTACCCAACAATCACACAATTGCTCCTGGGATCACAGCCCAATTCTCTTCCCCCCCTCCTCCGTGTGTGTGTGTGTGTGTGTGTGTGTGTGTGTGTGTGTGTATTGCTGTCCCCATGACCTTGAACAAGCCCATACCCTTTTGCTGGGCTTTAGCTTCTTCCAAGGTCAAAGGAGCAGGCTGAGCCCCTGCTACCTCATTCCTCCATATTAAATTTTGCCTTGTTTGAGAGGGTTCTGCCCAGGGGTGGTGAGGTTCTGGCTGGGTCCCCCAGGAGGCTGGTGCAGACCAGGGTGCGGGCTGCCAGCATCAATCTGGCTGTGCTCCTGGCCTGCAGGGAGGGAAGCCATGTTCCTTTCCGACCTGCTGATAATAGAAAACAGCTCCTTCAATTGAGCTGTTTCCTTCTTTTGCCCTAAGCTATGAGAAGTAGATTGGATGGAAATTATCAAGCCTTCTCATCTAGAATAAATATTCTTGAAATGGAGCAAGTTATAAATAAGCAAGCAGCAATCTCCTGTGTTATGAATATATAATTTCCATCTTTAATAGCTGACTTGGCCCCAGGGACTATCTGAAAATGGCCTGTCTGGTCCTGATATTTTATGTGTTGATTTTTTTTTAAAGGCCTCCAAACTTTTGTTTCTGAGTCCTTGGAGAGTTAAGTCTCTGGGGGACATAATGAGAGTTAAAAGTCACAATGAGCCAAAGTATCAAGGGCAGATACTTTATTTTCCAAAAATCCCAAAGAATGCAAAGACTCACATAGAATTGGAGAGTGAAGGCTGGGAGGGGCAGCTGAGTTTGGCTTGTCCCTCCCTCTCATTTTACAGAAAGGCAAAATGACTGCCCAAAGCCACACAGCAGTAGACTACAATCTACAAGTCTAGAAGCAGGCCTGTCAGATCCACCAGCTGTTGGCCGGCTCTCTCTTTCAAGAGGGTGAAGAGAGAGACTGAGGATCCAGATTCTGTAGTTTACAAACTCCTTCAGGGATAACAGACAAGGAGGTTTGTCCCCAGTGGTGGCCTAAGAATGAGGGGAGTTGCCTTGGCTCAGATGCAAGATTATGAGGCCCAGTAAGCACTGGGCACTGATTTTTCTCAGACTTGAGCCAAGTCTGTGTCTCAGCCTCACATTCAGGAGCCTGAATTTCTGCTCTTTCTCCTTCTGTAGCCTTAAGGATGGGATACTGTCTGGTGTCATGGGGACAATGGGCTGTGGGACTTCACAGATCCCATCTGATCATTGACTCCTTCACTTCCCAGCTCTGTAGAACTAAACAAGTTTCTCTTAACCTTGGTGTCCCAATCTGTCAAATGGTAATGAGGATGGCTGTGAGGTTTAAAGGAGACAATGGGTGTAAATCAGACCACTGCACTGCACTGAGGCTGTCCCAGCCTGAGAGCCCCTGGTTCAGATGAGCCCAACGATGGTGTGTTCGTTCATCTCATCTCCTGGAGATAACGAATCTTCTCCAGAGCCCACATTTTCCTCCTTGGCACACAGCAATGCCCAGTGTAGGGAAGCTATACTGCAGGCATCCAAGCCAGGCCATATTGGTAGCTGAGCTCTACTAAGGGCCTGGTGACATGTCTAGTAATGGCTACCAGTTATCAGCATCGGACTCTGTGTTACATTCAGAAATGCATTGACTCATTTTGAAGATGAGCAAAAGGAGGTTTGCTAGGTGATTAAGGAACTTGCCCAAAGCAATACAGTGAGGCATGGCAGGGGTAATACCAGTCTAGTGCAAACCTCTTTTCCCTCTTCTCCATCACCTTCTTGCAGTATGACCTGCTTTTTCCAGGATCAGAGCAAGCTGGAAAGCAAATTAATTAAGTAGCAGGGCCCCTAATGGTGGGAGCAGGGGCGGGTGGGGAGATATTAATGCCTGTGCAGCGTGTGTGTTAAAATGTAAATGTATTCTCCTGTGGGTCTCAGGTACACTCATAATTATGAGACAGCATGTGAGTTCTGATTTTGATCTCATTCGCTCTAATGGCTTTATTTTTAAGCCATTTAATTACTAATCAGTGCTGCCTCAAAAGCTTATGTGAGATGTGCACTTTGCATATGGAGACAAGGGCTTCCTCAGTGGGCAGCGGGGGAAGCCCATGAGGTGCCTGAGGCTAGGCCAGCTGATGTCTTCCTCCTTGAGAGGTTCTCTCCAGCCTCCAGCCCTCCCTGCCATTTGACACTTGTCTCTGAAACCATAGAATCCATATGTCTGAGAAGACCCTTAGCAATTGGCTAACCCGTTCCCCCTCCTTCTGTCACAAAAGGGGAAACTGAGGCCCCAAAAGGTGCCATGGGTTGCAATGACTGGCATTTGTGAGGTTTCTTTCTCACTTGCTAGTTGATTTCTAGCATATATATTCATTTGCTAATTGACTAATTTCAATAGTCAAAGACTCTCCAATGCTAAATCATCATTTTTTTTAAGCTAATTTAGGTCTCATTTTCATTAATAGCTCAGTCAGGATATCAGGATGTCTGTTTGTCTCTGGACAAGCTGGGTCGCCTCTCTGGTCGGTGACTTCCTTCCAAGTCAATGCAGGGATTGAGTTATCTCGTTATTTTTCCAAACACTATTCTATAAACCACTCTGGAAAACAGAGCATGCCACCACAACATGTAAATATTTGTTATTTAGGAACAATTTTTTTGAAAGGTTTACATGGTCTAATAAGTTTGGACAATGCTAGATTCAAGTTAAGTTATATTTATTTATTTGTTTGTTTGTTTGTTTGTTTATTTGCCAACATATGTGCTATCCCTTGTGGCCTCTAAGAGGAGTCTGTCTTTTCATATTGCACTTGTAAATGTCTTCTGTACACAGGTCCAAGGTATCCTCTGACCTCATTCTCTGAACTTCTGTGTCCTTAAGAGACAAGGAATAAAAGAGACAGCTCTTGTGACATCCTCTCAGCCTTAAGACTTGAACCATTACTTCCCCCAAAAGTCACTACACTCTGTTTGGGCACTCTCAGATGATGTACTTTGAAGCCAGCTCAGCCTTATTTCACCACTTTTTCGCCACAATCCCTGTACTGGACACAACTCTCAATACCCTCACCTGCCTTACTGCTCCACCAATCTCTGTGTCCCCTCAGCCCAACAGCATCCTGGCCATCTCTTTACCCGCCCCAGCGCTCCCCCTCCTCACCCCTGTCCCCACATGAAAACTTATGCAATGGCAGCAGTCTCAGGCCCGGAAATGAGCCCAGGCTTGGGATCAGAGCCAGATTCAAGTTCTGCCTTTGCAACTTCCTTGTTCTATATTCTAGATCAGTGGCTGAACTTTCTAATGCAGAAATAAGAAGTGATCATGGTACTGACTTCCTCCCTCTGGAATGAAGATGAGAAGGATCTGATGTTTTGCCTTAGCCAAAGTCCCTTTGAAAGCAAAGCTTGAGGCAAAGGCTAGTGTGTCACTGCTTTTTGTTTCGGGGTGTTTTTTGTTGTTGTTGTTGTTGTTGTTTTTTGTCTCTATCTTTTTGAAGAGTGCAGCCCCAGGGATACAGGAGTGAGGGAAATAAGCAAAGCTGGAGAGAGAGAAAAGTAAGAGGATATGAGTGCAGAAGAATGTAGCTACCCAATGGTATCAAACATGAGTGACTGGTTGATCTTTTGAAAATGTCTTTCAAAAGACTAGATGGTGACTGCTTCTTAGGACAGTCCATCCATGGGGGAGACGGGGGAGCATGTGCCCAGAAGCTCCTGTATCCCACTCTCAAAGACCTGCTTCCTGTGGCATGGTGTGCATACCGTGCTGATCCTATTGATCTCAGGTTTCAACATGACCAGGGAGCCCAGAGCAAGAGTGACTGTATGTGGTACAGACAGGAGGCGAAATGTTTGGGTGTGCCTACATTAACTTGCCAGAGTCATACAGAGCTGGCCGCTGCTGCAGGGAAATGTGCCAGAAACAAGTGTCTAGGACCCTGGAGATGGATCTGAAGTTATGCAGAAGCGTCTGTGTGTCCACCCTCACACCACCAACCGTTTCTGCCTTCCCAAATCCCACTCCCACACTGCAGCCAGGGGCCTTCGCACTTTGTGAAAACAGATGTTCTCCCTTTTCCTCCAAGAATAGATACAAGTCCAATTAGTCTGGAAAGACTTAAGGCACAGGGTTACTGAAACAAGCCACAGTCCCTGGTGCTCTAGCTCCTCCTGAGGCCCCCATGCATAGTCATCACATCTCTCATCCATGACTCAATTTTCTTGTCCCTCATCCTCCACAAGCAATTGGCTTACCATGCAGGTGACCTGAAACATCATCCCTAAGGACTTTGAGCTTAGCTTGCTCATTCCTCATGAGCTGTTACTGATGCAACTGCTCATTTACAAATTCTTTCATCAGGCAAAGGGGCACCAAGACTCCCCAGAGAATCCCTGTCCCCATTGGCAGCAACAGCCCTTGCCCCTCACAATAGTCAAGGTAAATTACTTCTAACATATGCCAGCTCTTCTCCTTGTTTGTTGGTCCACTGACATGAGGACAATAAGTCACAGCTTTAAGTCCGGTGGGACCCTTACACTGTCTCCTGCAAGGAGTATTAGCCCTACAATGTAAGTGTCAGCTGCCTGGGCACCAGGACCCCCAACCTTACAGAGTCTGTGTTCTATTGGGACAAGAAGCATAAATGCTGCCAGAGCATCACTGGAAGAGACAGCAACAGCAAATCAACTTTCAGCCCTCGGCTCCCAGACCCACGGATTTCAGCACAGGAACAGAACCACTATGGCTGTTGATGGGTTGCTTAGACTATATCCTAAAGAACAGTGCTCCAACCCCACAGCCTTGTTGTCCCCAAGCTCAGCCTTCAAAAGGTCACTATTACTACTGTATCTGGTCAGTGGGTACATGAAGCACCAGGGGATTCCCATGGCCATGTTCATTGTCATACCTCTTTTGCCATACAGTGGGAGGGAGTCACTAGCATGTGGGAAATTATGTAGGAAATAAAGTATTCCATAAGGTGGTTCTGGGGGTCGGGGGCCAAAAAACCTGCTCAGTAAGGAAAAATCACTGTTCTCTCTGAGACAGGAAGGCTCCAGTGTGATCAACCCTTCAATACCTGGTGAGCCAGTGTTCTGTCAGGATGGTTTCACATTGACAGCTCAGGGACCTTGGCAGACCTAACATTTCACAGCAGCAGTCATGGTGAGATGAGCCTTGGTGAGAGGGACCCCCTGCCGTGGGGCTTTCATGGCTCCCATCCTTGCCACCAGTGACTACGGAGAGAGCTGGCAGACACCCACAGATGGGTTGTCCTGCCCTCCAGTTGTTAAATATTTGCTGGGTAGTGGACATTGATATGAGACCGTAAGATCTGCCTACTGTATGCTTGTTCTCTTAAGTCCTCTCATAGCTCTTTTCCTCAGACATTCTCTTCCCTGACCTTCCCGTTTTCTTCTTTTATGGCTCTTGACCAAATAGCTCTGCCATCAACACTGCATCTGTGTATACACTTTCCTCCAGTCACCTTTTTTTCAGCTCCACGCAATGGGATTCCCTTTCACTGCACTCCCCTCAGGCCATGCAGCTTGGGCCTGTAGCTCTGCAGTCCCTTCAACTCAGGATGACACATCACCCCTCTGTGAACCAGGTTCACATTTTCTCTTCCTTCATCAGATGATCGGAGAGAATCCCCACTGCGTGGGGAGTAGGTATTCACTGAGAGAAATTGATGCACTGTGTGGGTCACGTGTTCCTGTAATTTACGCATGCCTCTGAACACATTTGGACTTGATCCCAAATGTACTATTTCCATCAAAACTAAACTTCTCATTCAGATCAAGATGGGGAGGTCCAGTCCCATAGTCAGACAGTGTCCCATAACAATTTTAAGTGAATACCCAGAGCAAGAGTTCTCTGCCATGAGAATATTGGCTTTGCTCTGGGACCCTAGAGGTCTGCCCTACAATCCTTCTGTGATTGCTTGCCAGGGACTTCCCCCCAGCATTCTTGTCTGCCAAGGAGCCCTCTGGCACCAGTGGACCTTCCAGGTCAGATGGGCCCAGTGACAGGCAGCTCCAACCACAGCCCGAGTGTGCTGCAGAGCCCTCTCTTAGTCTCAGAGAGTCACTCTGTTTTAACCATGTGCAACTTATAAGATTTAGTAGGATACTAAACTTTATTTGCCACTTTTCTAAATGTATTTTTAATAAATAAAGCATTTTAACAGTTCCAAAATCAAAAATATTTTTAAAGTATACAAACTGCCTCCCTTCTACCACTATTTCCTTTCCAAAAGAAAAAATACTGTATTTAATTTCTTGTGACTTCTTCTAGAGACACTCTATCTTTATATAAGCCCGTGTGTGTGTGTGTGTGTGTGTGTGTGTGTGTGTGTGATACCTTCTCAACTCTAGCCATTTTTAAACACCATTGGTAGTTTGTAAGTCTATTTCTTAATTGTTTAACTCAACACTATATTCAAGCCATCTTCACATAGCAACACATGAAGAGGTTCCTCATTATCATATATAACAAAAGCCTAATATGCTAAGTGTCCAGTCATCCAGTCATTCGTTCAATCAATCAAAGCAATAACATCCACGACCACCAGGAAGCAGATGCTGCAACCAGTAGTTATCTTGCTGTTAGGATCTGGCAGATGGATACCGAGCGAGAAGGGCAGGACACCCCTGGAGCCCTCCCACAGTTCCTCTTCCCCCATCTCCCTTCCTCCCCACCCCCCCCGCCAACCTCCTGCATCCCTCCCTGGTCCCAATTTTGCACTGTTGGGGTCCCTCAGCCTTGCCTGTGCCCTCTCACAATCCTAGACCCCTTGGGGGATGTTGGACAGCCAGTTTCGGCCTGACAGTGGAACCACCAGTCACTATGATGCACAGTGACCATCAGGGGGCAGATGCTCACTCAATGTAGGAGCTACCCCCTAGTGGTCAGTGTGCTCCCACAGGGGGGAGTGCCACTCAGCCAGAGCCCTGAGCTGGGCTCTGGCTGGCGAGGGCAGCAGTTGTGGTGGGAACCTCTCCTGCAATACTAAGGATGTCCAGGGGGAGGGGCCTAAGTCACCTATTGGACATCCCCTTTGGGCTCCTGGACTATGAGAGGGTTCAGACCAGGCTGAGGAACTTCCTGAGTGCACATATTTTGTGCACTGGGCCTCTAATAGTTTATAATCATCTAGGAGTCCATTACTTGGGTGTGCCAAAATCTATTTAACCATTCTCCTATTGACTGTCTTATAATACTTTGAAATCACAGAGAGGACCACAATGAATAATTCCTTACACCTGGAATCACAGCATCCCAGAAGGGGTACATTTACAAATATATTTTCAAATGGCTCCTTTAGAAGTGTCTATCAGTTCTCACTCTTAGCGATAGTGTGGAAGTGTGCTCACTTTTGTGCACAACACTCTCACTTCGTGTTAATCTTTGCTAATCTGACCAGTGAAAAATGTTACTTCCATGTACTTTAGTTTGCTTTCAGACAATTTTATTAAATCTAGTGTTTATGCTTTGTGTGGCCAGTCAGGTTTAAAGCTACTTGGGCTTTCACAGACTGTATCTCATTCCTTTATAATCACAAGAAAGAGTAGGAGAACAAGAACCAGGTCTAACTTGTTTGTGTCACTCTCCCTGTTCCAAGCATGATTTAGATGTTCAATAAATATTTCTTGAACAAATAAATTAATTGAGTGTGATACTGATCCCATCTGTGCAGCAGTTTATAGATTAAAGAGTATTTTCCTCCCATTTTTTCAATTCCATCTTCCCCAATGTTTACTGAGAGGGCACTAGAGAAATTTATAACAGCCTGCTTTGTCGAATCCTTGTTAAGAGACACCATTTTATCCATAAGCCATACTAGAAAGCCACAGCCATGTTTCTATGTTTCATCCCACGGAATTCTCTGTGTCCCTTGCCTGATTGAACCAAGAAGTAGGTACCTGATGCAAAGATATCTTATTTATTGACTGGCCAACAACCTAATACCCATAAGAATTGGCTGGGGAAAAAAAATTGTCTGAGCAAGTTAGGAATTCTGATTGCAGGATATTTAGAGCTGAAAGATCAAGAGGTAGAATTTGAGTCATGGTGTCCATTATGGGTCATAAAAAAGCCATGAGCTATGTGAGAGAACCAGGGAAGCTCTGGAAGGCAGACAGCAGAGGGGGAAAGCCACAGGGAGATTGCTCAAAAGAAGTGAATTCCCTAATGTGGTCCTGAGAGACAAAGTGAGGGCTGTTTCCATTACTGATGGAAATGAATTTAGGATTCTGTCCTTAGATTTCCATGGGTCCCCTGAGTGACTGGACAATAAGTTCTTCTTTACTTGAGTTGCCTGAATTGGGTCTCTGTTTCTTGCCATCTATTGATTCCCTAATTGGATTCCATTTTATAAATGTGGAATCTGTGCTGTGAGCAGTGGAGTCCAAGTTCTCTCCCTACCCTGTCAGCTGGCCCAGTGCTTTGCACACGGGAGAAAGTCAGTATGTGTTTGGCAATGTCATGATTAGTTTATTGATTTCTCAGTGGCTTATTTTAAAGCAACAACAGATATTATAGCAGAAGTATTTTCTAAGATGGTGGCAACAATAACCCCCATTCCATGTGCCCTACAACAATGTGATCTTGCCATTCTCCTATCAAGAGATGGAACCGAATTTATCTCCTTTAAATTTGGGCTGGACTTAGTAACTCCTTATAACTAACAGAATGTGGCAGAAGTGATAGGGCATGACTCTGAGGTTAGGTCTTAAGGAACTTAGAAGCTTTGCTTGGTCTCCAGGAACACTGTCTGCTCTCCAGATCCGACCCCTCCCATTAACCCCAGTCCCCATGATATGAGAAACCCTATGCACATGGGGAGGCCACCTGGGGGTGCTGTGATGATCAGTTCAGCTGAGTCAAAGACGTTGAGACTTTGCAGCCCAGGAATCAGTGAGGTGAGTGAAGAAGCCTCCAGCTGCCTCCAGCCCCCAACAGTTCAAGTCACTCTCAAGGCTGTGAGTCTTCTTGTCTGAGACCCCAGATCTGGCAGAGCAGAGACGAGCATCTCCACTGTGCGCTGTCCAAATTCCTGACTCCAGAAGCCATGAGCTTAATAAATCAGACTGTTTTAGCCCACTCGGCTTTGGAGTGATTTGTTACAGAATTGGTAACTGAAATAAATATTATAATTAGAACAGACTTTACCTCTAAAATCATTACTTCACTTCTTATCTATGTCCAGCTATAGTTAACAAATGAATTCTAAATGCAGCGGATGTGTCCTTAACTTGAGCACCTTAACAAAGGCAGAGCTCTTCCAACCCCGGGACTGGCTATAAAAAGAACGTTCCTGCCTATGACATTTGCTTCTTGGATTAAACTCTCAACCTCTCTCTCTCTCTCTCTCTCTCTCTCTCTCTCTCTCTCTCTCTCTCTCTCACACACACACACACACATACACACACACACACACACACACACATTTTCAGTAAAGGTCCAATGTTGCCATTTGGCTCTGGGGACAACGCTCTGGCACAAATTTAGGCAGAGGAACCAACTCTCCCAGTACACCTCCTTGTGAGGAGCTGGCTACCAAGGAACACCAATGCTATGTGTCCTCCTAAGTAAACTGCAAGCTTCAGCCTTGCACAGTGCTTTGCAATCGTCAAAGAGCCCTCCAAATGCACAGATGTTACTTGGAGGCCGGCCTCCGAGTGAGTAGGCTTGGGAGGGAAGGGATATCCCCGGGAGCTCCTTAACTTTGCTCAGCACTTTATAGTTTGCAAAGAGATCTGTCTTTCTTGCATCTTTTGGAGCCTCACTCCATCAGGAAAGGTCTCATTATTTCCAGTTTGCTGAAGTGAACCTAAAGCTCAGAGGAGCAGAAGGCTATTCTAAGGATCACACAGCCATGAGGTGAGAAAAATCAAGGCTGAGACCTGGGTCCCTTTATTTCTTGTCTGGTAGCCTTTACTGAGCTTGTGGTCATTGCTCCTCACCTTTGCAGAGTACTTTACTGTGGGCAAATGCATCCACACAACATGTCAGTGGGGCAGCAGAGCCTGCATCAGGGTGAAGTGTCCACAGTCCTACAGAGCCAGGTTCTGAGCCTGGTCTCAGGGCTGCAAAGGTCCTGCCACTCCACTGCTTCTCAACATGCAACAACGTCGCTGAAACCCTCCCATGTGTCTGAAACACAGGTGAGTCTGGGAAAGGAGGTGGCTGCCAGCAGCCTTTTAGCAGAGATGCTCCTGTGGTTATTCAATATTTATCAAGCAGCCACAGAATGTAAGGCACTGCCTAGCCCATGGTGTCCGCTGCCAATGGATGTGATATTAAAGTAGCTGTGACTTGGGCACCAAAGTATCAGGTGTCCCACTGATTCCACTGCCCTTTCCCAGGTGCAGCCACAGGAGAGCAGAAACCCTCGGGACTACACACATTTCTAAACTCTTGTGAGAAAGTGACAGTGCGATCTGATTCATACCAATAAATATGTGATTTACATTTAATTCTAAGTAACCTTTCTAGGCTTGGCGAGGTGTGAAGGAATGCGATGGGGCCAGCTCTTGGAGGATGAGAAGATTCATATTCATTAAGACCTCCACGTCCCTCCATCAGCCAGCTGAAGGGTGACAGTGCCCAGCTCACCTTCTCCTGTTCCCCCTCCAAGGTCTCCAGGCCAGCAGTAATGTGGCTGCCACTTGGGATAGGGGTTTGTGGTTATGGGTGAGGGCTGGAGGCACAGAGGGAAATTGGGAGAATATCAGGTTCATGAACTACACCATCCAAGCTATAGATTGCTGTATTAGTTCTATCGATCTCTCAGGGGTGGGGAGGGACATTGATTGAGGGGTGGCAGATCTCAGAGGTTAGCCATTTCTTTGTACATATTTATAAGGCAGTGCTCAGCTATCTCTGACTCAGACAGGCAAAGGATGAAGAGAGAAATGCCAGGGAAGGAAGGTTAGGGTCTCAGGGCCTTGTCCACTAGGGAGCTCCTGGCCCCTCAGGGCATACATTTGGGTTTTGATTTCCTGAGCTGCACTTGTCCCTGAGCTGGGAAGGAAGCAGAAGTGCCCTGAGGAAAAACCGCTTCTCCCAGAGCTGGCTGCCACGGCTGCCTCTGGAGCCTCAGCTTGCTGGCCCTCTCAAAGGGATTGTCTGCAGTGGCGAATGGCTCAGAGAGCTGACTCTGCTGAAGGCTCTGGGTGCCAAGCATGGAGCCCACTCCTTTTGGACGGCACCATTGCTCTTTCTTTCAGTTTGTAGATGAGGGTGCTCTTCACGATGACAGTTCAAAATGCAAGCCCATGGGGCAATGAGCAGGCTGGAATGAGGCGGCGTGTCATGGCCTGTTTGAGGGGGCCCTTACCCTGTTGGAAGGAGTGCCCTGGTCAGTCCCTGACCACTGTGGGAGTTGCACAGGTCCTGCTGCTTTGCCCCTCTCCCCCCCCGCCCTCCCACTGTTCTGGGCCCTTGGAGGAACTAGAAGGAAAAATAATAAGGCCTCTTCCCTCAGGGCTCTTCCTCCCAACTGGGCACTGTGCCAACCTGGAAGTCATGAGAGGAGAGAAGGTCTGGACACGTGACATGCAGTGCAGGAGGAGGTGAGGCCCCAGGGGCACAGATAGGACTCAAGGAGAGCTGGGCTCACCTGGCACTGCCCGAGACAGGGCTGTGGCCCTCGGGATCGCACTGTGGCCAAATGCAGCAAGTGCTCAGGGTGGTCCTTCAGAATAAGTGCTCCCTAGCAGTATTCCTGAAGTTAGTGAGGAAAGCAATATGGGGTAAGGTGGGACTCAACCCATGATCAGATTATGGCCATCCACTGGCCATGAGGCATCCAGCACTGAAAGTTTGCAGACCCGTGACACCCAGCGAAGTATTCCTTCAACTTCGGGCTCTGCGCTCTAGGACAGTCTCCAGGCGAGACAGCCAAGGGAAGAGGGCATTTAGCCATTTAGGGTTGCAGGGGGGCAGGAGGGGCTATCAGAGGTGCCTGTCCTGGGAGCACAGAGGAAGGCAGGTGCTCTGGGAATTCCCTGGGGAATAGCAGCTGAGCTGTGAGGTGAAGGTGGATGGAGCACCCACCAGCCAGGCAAAGAGGAGGGGAAGTGTACCAGAGGAAAGATAGGTGGGGTGGGATCATGAGACCAAGGAGCTCCAAGGGTGGCCAGCATTTTCATTTCCGTGTGCAGCACAGAGGGAGTAGGTACTGTCTCAGGGCCCTGGCAGGACATGATACAAATGTTGAATTTACTCCCGAGGGCCACAGGGAGCTATTGAATGCCTTCAGGAGGAAGAGTGTTGGACTCAAACAGGCATTTTTAAAAGCCCACTCCAGCTGTGCTATGGGGAGCAGAACATGGAGGGAGAGAGCCCAATGAGGCACAGGGGCTGGAGCCACCAAAGGGAGAGCAGACATAATCACTGATCTGGACATAAAGGGGGACAGAGTCAAGAATAGCGTTCTGGTTTCTGGCACTTGTGTTGGGAGGAAGTGAGACCCATTCTTTGCCCAGACTGAGGAGGAAGAAGAGGTGGATTGGAGGAAGGGTAATGTGTTCTGTTTGGAACCTCTGAGTTTGAGGACAGTGGAATGCTGACCTGAGTGGGAAGTGGAAGTCATCGGTGTGGCCCTGAAGATGGCAGCAGTGACATGAGGGCCAACAGTGAGCAGCACCACGTGCAGGAGGGAGAGGGTGCTGCCCTTGCAATGGATCAAGACGAGCTAGCGGAGGAAGGGAAAGCGGGAGCTGCGGTGTCCAGCAGCCAAGGCAAGACAGTGTGTGGGGAAGAGGAAGTGGTTGGCAGTGTCAGGCCCCGTCCACAGACTGGTGGGAAGTGGAGTTAAGAGTGTCCACTAGATTTAGCACAAGGAGGTCAGAGGTGGCTGTGAGAGGCTAGCCTCAAGGGTCTGGAGGGGCCAAAGCCAGACTGAGGGAGGTGGGAGGTGAGGAAGTGGGAAATGAGTGTGCAGACACCCCCGGTTAAGAGGTTTGGCTGAGAAAGAAAGGCAGGATGAGGCAATAGCAGGAAGGGGCCAGCAGGTCAAGAAAGGGATGTTTTCAAGACAGAAGAGGTTGTTGGCCAGAAGCCAGAAGAAGGGAGAGGTTGAAGACCAGCAGATAAGGGGCTAATGGCTTGAACAGGTGTCAGAGCTGTAACAGGAAACTGTGGTGAGAAAAGGGGGGGACAGGGGGAAGAAGGGACAGGCAGGCATGGGGGCCCATCTGTCTGCAGCTCTGGTGGTGAGGAGTTGGGGAGGGTGTCGTACTGCCCTGTGGGGTGGCTAGGCCTGTGCCAGAGCCCCAAGTGGACCACCACAATGCTGCCCTGTTCCTCTGTCTCCTCTCTCAGTGCACCCTTCACTGTCCTCCTACCCCATAAACTGCCCCTGCCCCTAGTCCCAAAGAGGAGGGGAATGTGAAAGGGCAATCATTGTGGGGCCCTGTCCCTATGATGCTGATAAGCCAGCAGACAAGGGCAGAGGCAGCAAGGACACCCCTGAAAGAGCCATTGCCCAGGGAAAGGGGCAGAAGCTGAGACAGGCGGTGTGGGTGGGGCAGGGCTCAGAGAGCAGCAGGAGGCCTGTGTGTGCGTGCATGCACATAGAACGCTGAGCTGGGCTGGTGGGGAGCAGTTTCACTGTGGAGGTCTGAAAAGAAAGCACAGCTAAAGGAATTGTTTCACAGGTCATGGGGCCAGTGTCGAGACAGAACCAAGAGCCAATTTCCTCTGCAGGGACTTTCAGCTATTGAGTGGGTAATTAGGAATAATAATAGCAAAACGAATTGGTTTTTAATATGTGATTGGCATCTGCCATGCAAGATGACATGAAATCACAGTGTAGCGGATTGGGCCCCCAGATGGGTGTAGTCCTGGGGTGGCCTGTTATGGAGCTCCAAAGGCACTCCAGTCTATGTCACTCCTTTTTCTTTCCCCAGCATCCCTCCCGGCAGGCAGGTTGAGCACACCTCTGCCTGCTCACTTTTTTGCTCTGTTGTCCAGAAGGAGGCCTCTCTTCTCCTGCAGATGCCACCAAGACACAGACCCAGTAAGTCAAGACAAATGCCTGAGTGCAGAGGCAGGGGCAGGGGCAGGGGCAAGGCGACCTGGGCTGCAGTCTGGCACAGTGTGCCCATCTGGCTGTAGCTGTTTCCATGTTACCTCCCAAGACAGGTTTCTCAGCCACCCAGGGCCTGAGTTCTCTAAGAAAGAGTTGCTATGATTTGCAAAAGGCACTCTAGTCTATGTCACTCCTTTTTCTTTCCCCACATATGCTAGGGAGTAGGGGCCGAGGGTGGGGAGGACGGAGGAAGGGGAGCTTCATTTAGTTGTCATAAAAGTTCTATTCTCCTGGAGAGCTTTGGAGGCTTGACTGGCCTGCAGAAACAGGCGGGTGGGGCCCTTAGAGAAGACTGTGTGAGGTGAGCACTTCTCAAAGGCACCCTGGCAGGGGAGGGGGTGGGCTAAGTGGGACATGAACCCTCCCTGGATCCCCTGGCCAAGCCTAATGTCCTAGCAGGGACTGTGTCTACAGAGAGGGAGCACCTTTTCCCAATTTGCACAAAGCAGCCCTAGAGGCTGGCTGAGAAGCTTCCTGCACCTGTCCTCAGCCAGGTGGGCCAGGGACAGAGGGGTGTGACAAGAACCTTCTGGCAACCTGGATCAAGTGGCCTGCACTTGGGCCCTAGCTGCCCTCCTGCCCCTGTCCACCCGTTCTCCTTACAGAGGAGAGGGAACCAGATAAGATCTCTCTCCTTTAGTTGGAGGAGCTTCCGGTTCCATCAGCCCCGAGAGAGCAAGGGGAGCAGGGAAATGACAGAATCAGCATGGAAATTATAACAAGAGGCGGAGGCATTGGATTCACCAGGGAGGGGTACTTGTTCCTCTTTTCTTATTTTTAGTCACCACTGTGTTGGCCAGGAGGCCTGTGCTTATTAACCTTTGTTGTCAGAGCAGAGAATCTGCAAAACCGCTAGCGAATAAACCTGCCCCCACCCACCCCTCTACTCCCACCGCTATTTATAGCTTTCCTTCTCTCTGGTGAATTAATTAACTTGTACTCCTGGCCTCAGACATTGGCTATTGTGTTTAGCTGGTGTCCCTTCGAGGCCAGCTAGAGGAAGTGTGTGGAGGGACTGAAAGTGGCAAGAAGGTAGGGCTGCTGTCTACTGCCCCACCCAGCCACCTTCCCCCTCCAGGTCCCAGCCCTCCCCAAACCCCCCCAACCCCCACCCCCTGTCCCTTGCCCCAGCAAAATGGGACTGAGGAGGTCTCTTGTACCGCAGACACACTCCTTAGAGGGTGATGAGGTTTGGGGTTTTAAAAGCGAGCCAATCTATCCCCATTTACAGAGTCTGACAATGTTCTAGAAAAAACAAGTCCAAAACACATCCCCTCCCTCAACAGCGAACAAGGGCTCAAGACATAAGACTTCAAATTTCTCTGGGCCTAGTGCAGTACCTGGGTGAGAGCTAAACCACATGAGCAGGGTTGCCTGAGGGCAGGGATTAGGCAAGTGGAGCAGAGAGGCGAGGGCGCCCCCACAAGGACCCCAGCAGCACTGGTGGGGAAAGGGGGTGTGAGGGACCTCCCTGAGACGGACTTCTCAAGCCCCGCCTCCTACTTCACAGATGGGGACTGAGGTCCAGAGAGAGGCAGCATCTTGTTCCTTCACCCGGCACATACTTATTACCTCCCCATTGGTGATGGATACTGGCCTGTCTGTCCCGCAGAGCTGACAATACCTGTCTGTCTCCCTAACTGGAAGTCCATATGCAGTCCACCAGGCTACCCCTGGCTCCTGCCTGACACACTGCAGGGCTCAGTAATCATTTGGGGCCTTCCCCCGTCGAGGTGAGACTACAAGTACTGCATGGCCATCTCCCCATTCCCTGCTAGCACCCCCAAGACCACCCCAAACACACAAATTCTGTGGAAAGAGCACACTGGCCTTGCCAGTGCAGCATCAATGCCCATACCCTACTCCACTCCTGTCTCCCCAGGCCCCCTCCCCAGCCCAGCCACACCGGGGTCAGGATCCCAGTGCAAGCTTCTAGACAAGGCACACTGGAGCTCCTGTCACCTCACGAAAGACTCTCTCAAGCCCAAAGCCCACCACCCACTGTCCAGATTTACAACCAACCACCTGATCTTGAAGCAGTGGCTACCCTGGATGCTGGTCACACAGAGGCACTGCTTTTGGGACACCTGTGTCCCAGGGGAGACAGGCATCATCCCCAGCATGGCCAACGCCTGGAGGAAGGGGTTTGGAGTGGGGTCAGGCTTGAGCCCCACCCATAAAATCCAACCGCATTTACGCTTCAGGTGGAGCTGTACGTGCTCAGTGAGCACTCACACTAGTGAGCTCCAGGTCAGCCTCCATCCAGCCCAGGGCATCATCCTGGGCCCCGGAAGTGGCCTCACAGGGCAGCTTGTGGCCCAGCCTCCTGTACCAGCCTGGAAAGAGGGTCAGACGTCTGTCTCTCTCAGAACTACCGTGCTGAGTATTAGTCCTCATCAGCATTAGTGATAATGTGAAAATCACTACGTTAATGCTGGCAGGTTGGCCTTGCTCTGTGCTGCAGATTAGGTGAATTGCCTAGAGGGAACTCCCCTCCCCCACCACCTCAGTCCTTTGCCTTGGGACCCCCCTCAGGCGGGAGAAGCCTTCCAGGCTCCACTCTCTCCAGCTCTCCTGTCTGGTCTCTCCTTGGCCCCCAGGGCTGAGACAAAGTTTTGTGCTTAAAATTACCTCCTTATGCCTGCAATTTGCCATTTGCACCTTCAAAATAGAGTGCAACCGGCTAATTGCCATGGCAATTAGGTGATCGCAGGTGCAATTAACATCTCTGTAGCAAAGCAGGGGGATGAGGGGGAGAGGAGGAGACAGAGAGAAAGAGAGAAATCAGACAGGGGAAAAGGGGAATGGAGGAGCTTGAAGATAGGCCAGAGGTTGTGAGGAAGAAGCCAGGGGCTGGGCGAGGGGAACAAGAGTGGTGGACAAGGAGAGGGACGAGGATGGTGAGACAGAAGACAGGGGGTGGACAAAGAAAAATACATCAATAAGCCACGGTTCCTGTCTTGGAGGGCTGGTGGCCCAGAGATGAGAATGAGCCCAGAGCTTGGCAGAAAGATGTATGAAGGAGCAGTGCAGGCTGGCTGCAGCTCCGGGGCTTCCTGGGGCAGCTGGGCCTGGCCGAAGAGGGTGGTTTCCATAAGAGACAAGGGGTGATGGGCATTCCGGTAGTGTCCCAGCATGAGCAGAGGTCCTGAGGTGTGAGAGCTGAGTCTTCGGACTGAAAGACCCTGGCGCTGCACTATCCAGCAGGATGTTCTGCTGGGATGGACAGATTCTGTACCTGTGCCCTCTGACGTGGTAGCCACCAGCCGCAAGTGCCTATTGAGGACTTGAAGTGTGATCAGTGTGACTGAGAAATTGGGCTTTTTGTTTTATTTAAGTGAAAATATAAACAGTTACATGGGCAGCACAGGGTGCAAGAGGAGGGGGGGGGGGTGGGGTGAGGCCTGGATGCCAGGGTCAGGTTCCCATAACCCTCTACCCAGCCTGAGAGAATAAGGAGGTGATGCCAGGTGCAGAGATGGGGAGGACAGCAGAGGAGTTGAAAGGAATGGGCAGTCCTATTTTGGATGTAGACTTGTTCAGATGTTTAGTTGGCCATTGGAAGTTTAAGATTGATGCCCTACTTCTGTCCTGCACTCCATCCCACCCCCAGCTCTGCACAGATGTCTTCTGGTGTCCCACCTCATGTAGCTCTATGGTCTGAGAGGAAGAGGGGCTGTGAGTCTCCCTGACCCTCCAGCCCCACATTCCCCAGGCCTACATCCAACCCAGTACCCCAGCCACCTTTACAACAAAACAAGCTTTCAGAGCGGTAATGAGGGCTAACAGGGCAGCATACTCACACGCACATGCATTCACATCCAAACCCTTAAGTATATGCATGGTCACACAACTGCACTTGAACACACTCATGCTTATGCACACACCCACGCAAAGCACTTTTGGCAGCTGTTCCTGGTGGGTTTGGGGCCTCACAGGGGCTTGAAGGTGTCTGCCCTGTGCAGGCTGTTGGGAGTAAGGATAGTCAACAGCACCGCTGAGAGTAAGGAAATGCTGTCTGCAGACCAGAGAGAAGGAGCAGAGCCTGGACCTGCTTCAGGGTGCATTCTGAACCCAGTGGCCACTGGGTCCCGTTCCTTCGCACCTGGGAGTGGTCAGGGTTGAGATCTAGCTGGGGCTGGGAATGCCAGGCTGCATTTGAGGAGGGGCATAACCCCAATACTCTTATGTAGCCTGACCTGCCCTGCCCCTGCCATCTTCTCACCCTTGCTCTCTGCCTCCCAGCTCACCCCACCCCGCTCACTCTGGGCTCTGCCTTCCTACTGTTCTCCTGTCTCCATTGCTGCTCTCTTGTTCAGTGCCTCTTCTTCCCTCTCGGGTATTTCTGTTTTATTCCCTCAGTCTCCTCCTGTGCTATTGTAGAACCAGACATTCCAACTCCCACCTAAGGACTATCATGCAAAACCTCCAGAATATTCTTTTCTTTGCTGATACTGGAATCTGCTGTGAAAACCCTCAAGGCCTGGGACCTGGGACTCAGCAGCAGGATGTGTAAACGGCCCCAGGCTGGCAGCTCTCACCGCGTGCTTTGCACAGCCTGTCTGAGCATGTGCACATGTCTCTGTGTGCATGTATGGGAGGCCTGCAGTTTCCTCTCAGGTCTGCTCCCAGGGTGCGGTGCCTTGGAGGGCTGGGGAGGCACCTGGAGCAGCTTGGCTGTAGTTGTGCTGCATGAGATTTGACTGGAAAGCAGAGCACTATGGCTAAAAAGGTGCAATCATGGAGGCTCCCTCTATCCCCAGAGTCCTGCAGTGGGATGAGGTGGGGGACCTTTTCCTTATTCCCCATCGTACTGATTCAGGCCTGAAACAAAGGGGTGGGCCAGCCGGAGGACACCTGGAGATGGCCAGAAGCCTGGGCCTCTGAGCTCTCTGTCTGTCCTGTTATGATTGGTGCTGCTCAACTCCTGACAGGTGGTGGAGAGAGACAAGGCTGAGACCCCACACCAGGCCACAGAGGGAGGCAGCAGGTGGGCAGGAAGAAGATGGCTTCCTACAGTCAGCCCGAAACCCACCTGCTCCCAAGGCCAGGCAGTTGGGACTGCCCCCACTGCCCACAGCCCACACTCAGGATGCACATCCTCCTTTTCTGGCCACACACACACTGGCACAGCAGCCCTCTGCGTTTGTTCAACTTGATTCACTGATGAATGTCAAAGCCCAGCACAGGGCGGTCCTTCAGAGCACTTTCCCCTAAGGAAAAGCCATCGGGTGTCAGATGTTGGAGTCAGGCACAGAGGGCAGAGGAAACAAAGCAAACAGTGTTTGTAAGGAGAAAACGAATTTATTAAAGGATTTTAATTGATCCCAAAGTCAGTCTCTTTGGGAAACAGATATCCACATGTAGAGGCTACACAGCTGGGACCCAATCTGAAAACTACCCTGCAAGACTGGCCACCACAGTCCTCTAAGTCAGCACACTTGGTGCCATCGACGCTGGGCATAAGGTGCCACCCTGAACTCTGCTCACAGCTACCCCTTAAAAGGGGACCTGGCAGCTGGCATCCCTGTCAAATGGGGCTTCATCACGCCCACTTTTGTGCACACCTCACTTTGGATCTGTGTCTTGTGTGGGAACACCTGTTAAGCTGAGCCAGATGCATGCTGCCCCCTGCCTGCAGAAAACCTTCATGTCTCCTGAGAAGGCAGGGATTGAGCTGAGATGCCCAAGGAGAGACACCAGTAACAGAAAGATGGACAGATGGCCTGGCAATCCTGCCCATGCAAGCCCTCTACGGCCACTCCCAACACCCTGTCCCTCCAGCCAATGTTGCTCCAGCCCTTAATGGGGACTCCACCCTGTGCCTTCCCTTGCTCCTTCCCCCTTATTTCTAGACCCCCCCCCCCTCCAATCCTTTAGTGATAGGCCCCAGGAGGCCCTCTGTCTTGGGGGCCTGGGGTGCACTGCATGTTTCTAGGGCTTATAGTGTAGGGTGTCAACAAACCACAGGCTGTGCCTTGCCGGTGACATTTGGTTCAGGCCGGGCTGAGGTCTGCCCTCCATGACATCTTAGACTCAGAGAGAGAGAAACACACATGCAGGGCCAACCTCTCTAAGGACAGCTCTGAGAGAAGGCTCCCAAGCAGCAGAGGGTCCATGACAGAGAGAGGCGACTCCCACTGTCCACCAAGCACAGTGGTGGCTGCAGGTAGCATTCAAGGAGCACTTGCTGCATGCCAGGCACTGTGCCAAGCTCTCAGCTTTAAAAATTCATGCAACAAATCTATGAGACAGAGCTGCTATCAGCTTGTGACAGATGCGGGGACTGAGGCCAATAACTCACTGGGCACCACACAGCTACTGCGTGGCAGAGCTAGGATTGAACCCACAGTCCTTCACCACTTTGTCATGTGCCTCAAATTGCTTATCCTCTCTGCACCTGTACTTCTCCCTCTGAGAGATGGGCCCCAAGGGCTCCAGGCACTTGTGAGGTGGAGGAATTAACTCACAGTTGGCGACATTAGGTTTTGACGCAGGCTCTGCTTTTGTTGGCTGTGTGACCATGGGCAGTTACTTAATATCTCTGAGCTTGCAATATGAGGCAGTGAGGTCTATCTGCAGGGAGTCTGTGGGAGCAATAAGTGGTGCGTGCTTGGTGCCTGGTGCTTGGCAAGGGCTTGGGAAATATAGGACCAAGGTCATTCACACCTAAGCCCCTCAGATGGCCCAGGGATTAAAAAGCTGTGTGGCCCACCTCCAGTCACCCCGCCAATATCTCAGAGCATCTCAGACACCCAGAGTGAAATATGAGATTATGGAGCTGAACCTCCCCATCCTCAGACCCAGGCATTATGCCCATCACCCCTTTCTGGCTCCACTGAAACCACCTCTCTGTGCCCTGTGCCCCTCATTACCCTGGTCCCTTCTCTTCTGAAAAAGTAGCCACATGATTTCCCACTCTGGTCCCCATGGTCCTCAGAACCAGCTTTTCCTTGGGACAATGGAAGAAAGCAGTGCTTAACCTCACCAGGGAGAAACAGCACTCTCCTGCTGGAATCAAAGATGTTTATGGGAAGGGAACACTATGAATAGGCAAGCCCCTAGGGTCAGAGAAAAGAATTCTTCTCAGAGAAGACTGTTACCATGGGAGAGCAGCAGCTTTTTGTCTGGGTTGCCCTGCTTGGCTGTGGTGGCTGCCTGGAACCCTGTGTTAGTGTTCTGGAATTCTATCTCGATTTAATGGGCAAGGATACTGATTAGTGATGTCGGCTTTGGGCATGGACTAAGTCTCACATAGTATGTACTTGTCAATCTGGATCTAAATGTCTGCCCCTGAGGCTCTGACCCTATTCTCTCCCTCTCAGTCTCCTCTCCCCACAAGTTCCCTGAAATGAGCACAGTCCAAACAAAACCCTCCCATGGCCCCAGCCTTGCTGCTTGTTTTGTTTCTTGCGCATTCCTCCTTTTCTCTTAAATGGCGAGGGTCTAGCTTTGCCACCCAGGAAACAGTTGGCAATATCTGAAGACATTTTTGGAGGGGAGCGGGAGTGGGGAGAGGGTGGGCGATAGTGGTGTCTAGTAGGTGGGGGGCAGGAGTGCTGTGAAGCAATCTACATGCCCAGGACAGCACCCAACCAAGATTTATCTGCTCCAAACTGTCTATAGTACTGAGGCTGAGAAACCCAGGTCTAGAGAATATACTGCTTTTTAGCCCCCACCAGAATAATCTGATGGGCTCTCTATCCCAGCACCCTTGACATTCCAAGCTGGAATTAAGCTTTCTCACATCTTCACAACCTCCCCCATCCCTGACCCCACCCTGCTCTCACCTGGCTCACAAATCTGTTGATCTCCTTCCACCTTAGGCCTCATCTCTCATCCAAGTGTTTCTCCTTTTTATCCCCTGTTCTGCTATCTTCTATTCATACAAACAAACTTCTATTCATCCTTTAAAACTCTCATTAGACACCATCTCCGCCAGGAAAACTTCCCTGCCTCACCTTCCAAGAGGACTAACATAATCAGTTGCCCCTTCTGTGCTACTTCTGAAGGTTGCAAAACCCTTTGCTATTGCACCACCATCCTATACTGTATTTTTAAAAACTTACTTGAGCCCTGGCTGGTGTGGCTGAGTTGGTTGGAACATCATCCCATACACCAAAAGGTGGTGGGTTCAATTCCTAGTCAGGGCACATACCTGGGTTATGGGTTCAATCTCCAGTCGGGGTGTGTGTGGGAGGCAACCGATGTATGTTTCTCTTTCATGTCAATGTCTCTCTCTCTCTCTCTCTCTCTCTCTCCCTCTCTCTTCCTCCCTTTCTCTCTCTAAAATCAGTTTAATTTTTTTAAATTTTATTTGAATGATCACTTTCTTTATATGACCATTGGCTTTTTTAAAATAAATCTTTATTGTTCAGATTATTACAATTGTTCCTTTTACCTTCCCATAGCTCCCCTGCACCTGGTTCCCACCGCACCTTCTGCCCTTATCCCCCCTCCACTGGCCTCATCCATCGGTGTATGATTTTTGTCCAGTCTCTTCCCGAACCGCCACACCCCATTACCCCCTGAGAATTGTCAGTTCATTCCCTTTCTATGCCCCTGATTCTATTATATTCACCAGTTTATTCTGTTAATCATATTTTTTATTCACTTGATTTTTAGATTCACTTGTTTATAGATATGTATTTGTTTTTTTTTGTTTTTGTTTTTTTTGTCTCTCATTGTTTTTTTTGTTTTTGTTTTTTTTTTTTTATTTATTTATTTATTTTTTATTTATTTTTTTTTAATAAATTTTTATTGTTCATATTATTACAAATGTTCCTTTTTTCCCCCCCTCACCATTGCTCTCCTCCACCAGGTTTCCACCCCACCCTCTGCCCTTTCCCCACTCCCCATTGTCCTCATCCATAGGTGCACAGTTTATGTTCAGTCTCTTCCCACGCCCCCCCCTCCCCTTTTCCCCAAGAATCATCAGTTCACTCCCCTTCCATACCTCTGATTCTATTATATTCAACAGTTACTATTGTTTATCAGATTTTTTTTTTAATTTCCTTGGTTTTTAGATTCACTTGTTGATAGTTACGTATTTGTTGTTCATAATTTTTATCTTCGTTTACTTTCTCTTCTGAAAGAACCCCCTTCAGCAATTCATATAATTCTGGTTTGGTGGTGATGAACTCCTTTAGCTTTTTTTTATTAGTGAAGCTCTTTATCTGACCTTCGATTCTGAGTGATAGCTTTGCTGGATAGATTATCTTCGGCTGTAGGTTCTTACTATTCATCACCTTGAATATTTCTTGCCATTCCCTTCTGGCCTGCATGGTTTCTGTTGAGAAGTCAGCTGACAATCGTATAGGTACTCCTTTATATGTAACTACCTTCTTTGCTCTTGCTTCTTTTAATATTCTCTCTTTGTCTTTTGCTCTTGGAATTTTAATTATGAGGTTTCTTGGTGTGGTCCTCTTTGGATTCCTTTTGTTTGGAGTTCTGTGCGCTTCCTGGACTTGTAAGTCTAATTCTTTCACCAGGTGGGGGAAGTTTTCTGTCACTATTTCTTTCAGTATGTTTTCGATATCTTGCTCTCTCTCATCTTCTGGGACCCCCATAATTCTGATGTTGGTTCGCTTGAAGTTGTCCCAGAGGTTTCTTACATTATTTTCAATTTTCTGGATTCTCTTGCCTTCTAGCTTCTGTGGAGGAGTGTCTTCTGGCTCTTTATGTTCCAAATCTTTGACTTGATTCTTGTGATCTTCCCTTTTGTTTTTAGGACTCTGTAAAATATGTTTTATTTCAGACAATGTATTCTTTATTTCTTGTTGTTCCCTTATCATTTCTTGATGATCTCTTTTCATATCCTCATAGGTCTTATCCATCTTTTCTAGGAAATTCTTGAAAAACCTTATAAGCGTAGATTTGAACTCTATATCCAGACGCTTTTTGTCCTCCATTTCTTTTTTTTTTTCTTTTTTTTTTAAATATATATTTTATTGATTTTTTACAGAGAGGAGGAGAGAGGGATAGAGAGCTAGAAACGTCGATGAGAGAGAAACATCAACCAGCTGCCTCTTGCACACCCCCTACTGGGGATGTGCCCGCAACCAATGTACATGCCCTTGACCGGAATCGAACCCGGGACCCTTCAGTCCGCAGACCGACACTCTACCACTGAGCCAAACCGGTCTCGGCGTCCTCCATTTCTTTTGTTTGTGATTTATTTTGTTGTCGCATTTCGCAGTTACAGATGGGACGGGATTTCAGGGTGGAGCCTGCAGCTTTGGCTTCCGTCAGCCCCGCCCTATGCGGGTCCTTCAGTGCTCGCTGCCGGCGCCTCTGAGAGAAAGGTGCCCTCGATTTTCGCCTGCTGCCAAACAGTCTATGTGCTCTCCCCCAATGAGCCCGGTATTGGGGTTCAGTTCAGTTGGAAGTGGAGTTGGAGGTGGCGTTCAGAGCAGTCTGGAGCCCCACTTTCCTTCCGGCCAGGGCAATCCCCTGGCACAGCGGACCGTCCCTTCTCTGCGCGCCGCCGGGACCTCCTTTCGCCGCGGCTTCCCCGGGGTCCGCCTTACAGCCCGGCTCCCTATGGATGAGCCTTGGTCTCCGGGGTCTGGGGAACTGGGGTTCAGAGCAGTCGGGGGCCTAGCACAGTTGGAGTTTTATCTCCTTTCCGCTAGGGAACGCCCGCCAGGCATTCCGTCTCCCCCTCCTCTCTGGCTCCGTCCTCTCCGCGCACCGTGTCTCCGTACCTTGGGCTTTTCCAGCTCCTCCTCGCCTCCTTCTGGTTTTGTCCTTGCTTCTCGCTGTAGAATTTCCAGTCAGTCAACCTTCCTGTAGTTCTGGGCAATGTCCGTTTTATATTTTAGTTGTATTTTATTGAAATTGTTGTGTGCGGCTGCGGCTAGGTCTTCACCTGGGCGCAGCCATCTTGGATTCTCTAGATATGTATTTGTTGTTCATAATTTTTATCTTTACCTTTTTCTTCTTCTTACTTTTCTTACTTTTCAGCATTTCATATAATACTGGTTGGGTGGTAATGAACTCCTTTAGCTTTTTTTTATCTGTAAAGTTCTTTATCTGACCTTCAATTCTGAATGATAGCTTTGCTGGGTAAAGTAATCTTGGTTGTATGTTCTTGCTGTTCATCACTTTGAATATTTCTTGCCACTCCCTTCTGGCCTGCATAGTTTCTGTTGAGAAATCAGCTGACGTATGGGCACTCCCTTATAGGTAAACTACCTGTTTTTCTCTTGCTACTTTTAATATTATATCTTTGTCTTTTACCATTGGCATTTTAATTATGATGTGTGTTGGTGTGGTTCTCTTTGGATTCCTCTTGTTTGGGTTCTCTGCACTTCCTGGACTTGTAAGTCTATTTCTTTCACCAGGTAAGGGAAGCTTTCTGTGATTATTTCTTCAAATAGGTTTTCAATATCTTGCTCTCTCTCTTCTTCTGACATCCCCATAATTTGGATGTTGGTCCACTTGAAGTTGACCCAGAGGCTCCTTACACTGTTTTCAATTTTTGTATTCTTTTCTCTTTTTGCTTTTCTGGTTGGGTGTTTTTGCTTCTTCATATTTCAAATCTTTGACTTGATTCTTGGGATCCTCTAGTCTTCTGTTGGATCTCTGTATATTATTCTTTATTTCAGTCAGTGTATGCTTAATTTCTACGTGGTCCTTTTTCATATCCTCAAGGGTCTCACTAAATTTCTCAGAGGTTTCTAAAAGATTCTTGAAAAACCTTTTTGAACTCTACATTCAGTTGTTTGCTTTCCTCCATTTCTGTCATTTGTGACCTGTTTCTTTGTCTCCACATTTTGACTGCTTCCCTGTATTGATAGAGTAGCTTTGAGTGCTAGGTGTCCTATAGGGCCAGTGGCTCAGCCTTCCCAATTAATTACCTGAGGTGGACACTCTTGGTGCACCTTTTTGTGGGCTGTGTGTGTAGTCTTGTTTGTAGTTAAGCCTTGATTGTTGTTGGTATCACTGGGAGGAATTGACCTCCAGCCCAGTTGGCTGTGAGGATCAGCTGTGTCTATGATGGGAGAACTTCTGTGCTGGAGACACCCTTATGGGGCAAGATCTGCTTCAGTGGGGCTTTGGTGCTCATTGAGTATAGGTGTTTCTCTCTTTCCACATCCAGCACGGAAAAAGAGCAGATCCTGTTCCTGAGTAGGGGAGCTGGGGATTGAGAAATAAAAGAAAGAAAGAGACCAGACACAAAAATACAATAGAAGGAAAAAGCTGGGAGCCGGGTGGGACTGCTGTCCTCTCTGATGGAGGGACAGGGACCCAGAGTCTAGGCAGCCTGTTTATTTATATTCCCCAAGTACCAGGAAGTTTCACCAAAAGTTAGGATCAAAGGAGATTATTTGCATTCTTGAGTAGGCCCAAGCATTCCTGGTGCTTGACTGGATTTACATATCAAAGTCACACTCCTGGACACCTGGGCTGAAATGAAGGCCAGGCTGATAACACTCTTGCCTTTTTGACAAAGCATGTTCCCAGGGCGTTGCTTTGCCTGTCACCTTGGTTTCAGCAGACAATAATTAAAGAAATGCCCATTTGCCTTCCCAGGCACTGTCTACACTGAGTCTACCCCCTGAGTGTGTCCCTTATGGATCTAAGGAGTTGTAATCTGGATGGTCCTACTCTGACCACTGGGAGATCCAAGAAGGTACAAATTTAGCCTCTGCCTGAGGCCACCCAACAGGAGCTATGGAGAATCTGCAGATTCCTCTTCTTTCTTTGGGGTTTGTAGGTGCCCAGATGAGGCCCAGCTGCGAAGCAGTGCAAGCTGCTGAGGGGCTTTGGGCCTTCTTTTGGTGGTTCTGGGACTCTCTGATGCAGCTGCAGTTTGTTTGGTAATTTTAGGTTGTAAAGGGCCGGGTCATTCATACACACAGCTTGGGTGGAGCAGGGTCTCAGGGCAGAGCAAACAGCTATGGCTGATCCTCAGTCCTGCCCTAAGAGGCCCCTCAGGTTTCAGTGTCCTTTGGTAATTGCTGCAAACATCTCTCAGAGAAAACTGCCCTCGAGTTCCGCCAAAGCAAGACAGTCCAATTTCTCCCCGTATGAGTCTGGGTCCCCAGAGTCTCTCCCAGAACTGGAGTTCAGAGCTGTCGGGAGCTTGTGTCTCCCTCCCAATTGAAAAAGACAACAGCACCCTCAGTTGCCAGCCATTTCCACGCGTGCCTCTGTACCTCTGCACTTTAGTTCCACACCTCCTCTGAATCTCAGTGTGCTTTTCTCTTTCCTTCTAGTAATAGAATTCCCACTCAGCCAGCCTTCCTGTGGTTCTAGATGATGTCTGTTTTGTCTTTTAGTTGTAGTTCTGAAGTGGTTGTGTGAGGCAGCAACTTCAGGTATTTACCTATGCTGCCATTTTGGTTTCTCAGGCCATTGGCTTTTTAAACACAGGGACTGGGGTTTATCATTCCTTATTCCTAGCTGGGCTGGCCTTACTGGGGCCTGATCCCAGGGCCAACCCCTGTTAGATTCCCCCCAGCAGAGTCATTCAGGAAGTGGGCTCACATCCAGCCTCTGCTACTCACAGACTGTGTGACCTCAGACAAGATGCTTCCTGTGCCTATATCTCAGTCCCTCCTGTAAGATGGGGATAACAATCAAATCTACCACATGATAGTCATGACTAAATGAGCTGAAAAATATGAAGTAGTGCCTAATGCACAGGATTGGCTCAAAAACAGTTTGAGCTGACCACTGGATAGGATTATCCTATTCATGTCATAATCCTGCTTTGGGTAGCTTCTAGTTGTCCCATTTCTTCATGTGTTGGGAGCCTTCAGAGTTGAGACAAGCAACTCTGTCTTAAGGAAATAGAATTAAGCTCCTTCTAGCAGAAGTTATGCGGTGCCCTGAGGGTTTGGCCAGAAGCTAAGATTAACCTGCCGTTTAGAATCTTTGCAACTTCCCCTTCCTGATCCTCCCCCATAGCTAGCCCAGCCTTGGAATGTTACACCTTGGAATGTTACGCTGTCCTGTCCTGGCAGTTAGCCAATCCTGTGTTGTCAGATACCTTACCACCTTGTCACTCAGTGCCTAAACCAATTATACACTGCCAAAGACCCCTCTGCATAGGCAACCCTGCCCCCCTTTGTTTCTGCTGTATATATACAGCCATTTCAAAAAATAAAGTTCGAGGCTTGATCAGAACTTTGTCTTGCCTCCATTTTTTCGTGTCTCCTGTCCTCTATCATTCCCTTCTAGGTGCCTCCTCGCCCCCACGTTGATCTCCCGCTGGTCGGGACATTCATGGACATTTATGTCCAGGAACCATAAATACCTTCCACTATAGCTGCCACCTAGCTACTGTCACTGATGTCTTCCTAAACATTCAAAAGATTCTTGGCTGAGTGAACCCCTTTCTCCCTCTCTGAGCTACAGGCACAGCCTCCCTTTATCCTCCATCTGACTCAAATCCTCTTATAAGCTCACAGTGCCTAGCATAGAGTTGGGCTTCTGAGATTTCCTCAGAAAGTCCTTGCTGGGTAAAGGAATGACTGATGGGACTTGTCAACTGGGAGCTGAAGGTTGCAGGATAGGGGAAAAGGTGGGGGGTGGGTAGGAGGCAGGCCTCTCCCTAAAGCTCAGGCCTGTTTCCAGGCTGGTGGATTGGTCTTGACGAGCAGGATGGAGACTGAGCAGTCCCTTGTCCTTTGCACTTTAAAAGGCCAGCGCCCCTCCTGGAACCTTTCCTTGGAGACCTGCTAAAATAATAGATTTAGACCTGCCAAACCCAATCGCTTCCGTCTGTCAAGCTTCCTGCAAATAGCACTTCTTAGCAGAGCTCAGCAAAAATACGATTCCAAACAGCATGGGGGCAATCATACATCAATCGAAGAAAAACATTTTCCCTTTCCCTTCCACCAGCCCCCATAAATGCATTTTAAAACCATTCCTGTGTTTCTGGGAAAGACACCAGGGTACCTGTTGCCTTTAATTCAGAGCTGAGCCATGCAGCAAAATGAGGCCAAACAGCAAAGTTATTTTGATTTATTTCTTAACATTAGAATTTGGAGCTTGCTGCAGGGACTCAGCCAAGAGAAGATGAGATGATGAAAATGTATTTTTCCCTGTCGTTACCCTTTTAAATAGACAGTTGTTTTATTCTTCCTTCTTGCCACTTTGCTGTGCTAGACTGAGTTTTATGGCATCCTGGCATGCCTTGAGCTTCCCAGCATCATAATCACACAGTCCTCCCTTCTCTTCCTCCCGGGGTCCACCGCTCAGCATTGCCCTCTTCAGAGGTGGAGCTCTCCTGGGGGTGGGGGTCACCCAGGACTGTGGAAATGTCCCATACCCTTTCCTTTCTAACTGTGGCTCCAAGAGCCTGAGGGGAGGGAGTCATTAAGATGCCAAAAGAAGAAGAGCAGGTGGCTCTGAAGAGAGATGGGACAGTGCCACCATTAGCCTTTGGCCAAACACCTGACAGTGTGTGTAGAATCAGGAAACCCTAGATTTGGCTCCAGACTTCACTGCCTACCAACTGGGAGGCAGTCTCAGCCAGGCCCTCCTGCAGAGTGTTATGAAGTGTAATCTGCCTCCCTGTCCTGTGAGACCCAGGTCTTACACCCCAAACCAGAACCAGAGGAGCTCAGAGCCCTCCTCCAAATCCGAATCCCAGATGATTCCTGGGGCTCACTGGGGCCCCTGGCTCAATCCTTCTGCCTACAGCTTCTCAGGGTCAGGGGCCCTCCTTCAGGCTGCTCAGTAGTCAGGTGTCCACACCAGGAGCCTCTGTTTGTTGTCTGCCCATCACATCCACTCCCCAGCTGCCTCTTGTCCTCTCTGACAGCCTGCTCCCACTCCAATCCCCTCTCTCAGAGGGGGCAGCTTGCCCTCCTCTGATACTGTCCCTGCTGCCTCAAAGGTTCAGCCACAGCTCTTCCTCAGCAGACAGCTCTCTCCCTTGGAGGAATTCCAGGGCCAGATGCTGAGGTTGTTTTCCACATTGTTTGAGATTGAAACACATTAATTAATCGAAGTTCCTAGCCCAGACCCTCCCCTGGGAAGTGCCACCCCTCTCAGCACTTCATGGGCTCCCCTGAAGGAAGCCAGCATGGGGCTGCTGAGACTCCACACATGCCAGAGAGCAGGGTCCACGCTCGGCCCACATGGCTTCTTGAAAGCTAAAGCTGAGGACAGTTCCCCCTCCTGCGGAGGCAGCTCGGAATAGCACTGTCTAGGAGACAGTCCAGCCATGCTGACCCCTACACACATGGCCTTGGGATTGCCAATGCACCCAGAGCTTTGATTCCTCATCGAGTCACCATCTGTACTGACCATGATCCAAGTGCCTGCAAAGTACAGACCTTTACTGGCATCTCCGCTTCTCCCACAAAGTAACGCAGGGCCCTTCTGTCAACCCCAACACTTCCCGCCTGCATCATCACCCAAGAGGCTGAGTGGCCTCTGGACGGAACACTGGACGGAGACCCAACCTTCCCAATCCTTCTGTCTCCTGCACACCTGGGTAGAGAAGGAGGTGGCTGTGCAGCCTGAGGGAGCTGCTTGCCAGCCCAGTCTCAAGGGCAGGCCCAGCAGGTTGCCAGGGAGACACAGTCGTTTAACAAAGCTAATGGCAGTTCTGTGCAAGCTTTAGCACTGATTACAAGGCCTGGAGCTCCCACTGCAAGCAGCCCACTTCTTTGGAACAGGTTACTGCCCTCCCCCCCCCACGGGGCCGTTCCCCACCCTGGAGGGCCCCAAGCAGCAGGGTAGAGAATTGGCTTCCAGGCTTCTGCATCCCTGATTCTCACTTGGCCCCTTGAAAGCTATGTGAACTTGGGCCAGCTGCCCACCTTTGCCATCTTTAGCTCCCAGTCTCTGAGGCATACATGATGAAACTGAACACGGAAAGCTCTGTAAAGTGCTGAGAATATTGCCAACACTGAGGAAGAAATCAGCAAATTTAACCTGTCTGTTAAAGCCTGTTCCTTCTGAGACCCAGAGAGAAGGAGAATCCAGGGAAAGAACTGTAGGGTCTTGGCTGTCGCTTAGGTCCACTTTCCTCTGTACCATGTGTTTAAACAAATCTTTGCCTGTTTCCAACCCCCCTGAAATGCTTTTCCCCCTCCAGTCCCCAAACGTTGCCCTGGCTCCAAAGCCTGTCAGGCAGCATCCAGGAAGTGTCCACAAGCCCTCGGGTGTTCCCTGGGACCTCATCTCTGACATCTGCATGCATTCCTTTGGAGCCCTGGGGAGCCCAGGAGCTACTTTCTGACTAGTTGGTCCCTAGTTTCCTGGTCTTAACTGAGCCTCTCCCCTGAAACTGTCTGCCCACTGAGGGCAGGACAGGCTCTCCCTGCCTCATCACAGCCAGAGGTTGGCACCACCCTCAGGGTGGCCATGGGCTCCCCCACAGGAGTAGAGAAGCACTCTGGAAACAAGCTGGGAGGTGAAGCTTATTAGGGCACAGGTCCTGGCCGCAAGTACCCCACCTGTGAAATGGAGGTAACCCGGCAGCCGCTAGTGATAGGTCTCATGTGTTAGCCTGGGCTTTCTTGTCTCACTCTAGTCTCACTCTCCAAGGTCTCACAACAAGTTGTAGAGCAGGATCTTCTAGAGCTGGGACTTTCCCAACCTGAAGTTGGGGATCTGAGGAGGCAGGGATCTGCACTGCCTTGGAAGCCTTGAAAAAGAGAAGCCAACGGGTCAAAGGCCAGGAGCCTAGGAACAGCTCTGTCACTGTCATGTGAAGCAGACCCAGGAGACTCTGCCAGGTTTCCCCAGCCCTATCTGGGACTCCCGGGACCTGATTATAGTGATTTATTTTTCCAGCAGATCAGTAGGCTGAGGGTGCCTCCTGAGTAAGGTATGTGTGGCTGTTTCCAGCTACCTCTCCTGGGGCAAGTCCGGAGGAGCAGGTGTTCACGGCCAAGCTTCTAAAAGCTTTGGAAAATAAGGTGGGGGGTCTGGCCCCAGCTGGTTCTCTTGCCTGTGGCAAACTGTGGCTTCAAGGGCAGCCCTGGAACTTGGAAAACATCTCTCTGGCCTGCCTGCCCACCTCCTCACCCTCTCCTTCCTGCTCCTTGCAGAGGGCAGGGAGGGGCGGAGAGGTCCTCAGGGTGTTCTCTGATTAAAGGCTGGTCCAAGCCAACTGGGCCCATCGAGAGGAAAGTGGCTCCCCCAGGGACTCAGAGCAAGTCAGCTTCAGTTCAGGCCCCATTGGGAGGACCGCAGGCTCCTTGGTGATGATGACATGGCCACCTCCACGCTAAGGACCATGGAGGAGCAAAGCTGCTGAAACCTCAGAGATTCCTAGAACTGGGGGAACCTAAGGCCGGAGGGAGAACAGACTGTGCACTAGAGCAGTTAGAAGCTGTGCTGAGTGGGCGAGGGGGACACAAATGCAGATGGGAGACTCCTCCAGAGGCGGAGGTGCTTCAATAAGCACTGAGCGCTGTGCCTTGGGCCATCGCCAGGCTCAGGCAGGTGGGCAATTGGCATTTGGTGTGGGGTTTGAGAGGTTTTAGAAACTTGATTTCAGTTTTTGGAAAGAACTCAAGTGAAGCATGAACAAAGAACCAGAGAAGGGTCACAGGAAAACCCCGGGAGCCAGGGCTTGAAGCTCTGGCTCCATCCCTGGTTGGCCCTTTCTTGCTGAATAAAGCCATTGCCAAACTTCTCTGTTTCCATATCTCTCAAAGTGCAGAAGCTAATCCCACTGCACCACTTTCCCCTGGGATGGAGATGCAGTGCAGGGAAACAGCCAGACAACCATCAGCCCCACAGCAGAGGCCATGCTGCTTGCCACCCAAGTCAGGAGGAGTCTGGCCTCAGAGAAGAAAGCAGGACTTCTCCCTGCAGGAAGGCATTTTCCCAGAGAGGCCATTCTAACTGCCAGCTCTGTCAGGCTCCAGGGTGTGCCAAGGGCAGCACTTCATTCTGTGTCCTCTTCAAGCCCAAGATGGCTTTCCTTACATCCCTTTCAGATGAGCCATCAGGGATACAGAGGTTAAAGGACTTACTGATAGTCAAGAACAGGAACTTCAACAGAGGCCGAGTGCTTCAGGGGCTACTGCTCTCTGATGTTAAGGCTCTGAAGGGGAGGCATATACAGTAAGTGGAGTATGAGGTTTGGCAAGTGAGGATCCAGCCTGGGTACCAGCTTGGAACCATACAACCAATGAGACTGGTCTGCTGTCATGAGGAGGGAAGAATGGTAATAGCATCTGCTCAGCATCCTGGGATGTTGTGAGGATTAACATGTCTTAAAACTGCATCCAAAGTTGTACATGGTAATCACAGTTGTTATAACAATAAACTAGTCACCAAAGTAGTTTAAAGGTCATTGAAATGACTTCCTTGCTCTAGATAGGGCTGCACCTTAGCTGAAGACCACTTGCAGACCTCAGGGAGGTGTCTGCCACAGTGTATGGGTCTCACAACTTTTGTGGTCAGGAGCCTATCTCCTCCCTCTACGGTAACTGTCTGTGATCTGCTTCTACTCTCTATGGGAGTTTGTGGGTGCTGCTCCATCCTGGGCAACCTTACAGTCAGACCTCACCCAGGCTAGGAAGTGTGTCATACACAGAGGCATGGGTGTGGGAGGAGACCGAATAAAGGGCACTTGTTGGCTGCAGAGGGTCAGTCTGTCACTGAAGCCAGTCCTTCAGGAAAAGGATGCTGCTGCTTGGCTTAAGGGAACCTTGGAAGTGTTGACTTGAGCAGAGGGGAGGGAACGTAGGAACAGGAATTGTAGGCAGATGGAAAGGTGGCAATGAGTCAGGGAGGAACAGGCTTGGCCTAAATGGTCAGTGATGGCAAGTCATGTGATCTAGAAATCAAGGATGAACTTGAGCTGGCCATGGGAGGAAGGGAAGAGCTACCTGCAGACTCTCAGGCAAATGAAGGGGGTCTGTCCATCCTGCCTCTGTGACTGCTCTTTCTTTTGGAGGAAAGGCAGAGGTTCCTCAAAGCCTAGCCCCTGGCACAACCCCAGATGTGCAGGTCACAGAGACAGCCATGTGATACTGCACACCCCCACCAGGGGTAGCTTTTGTGGTTTGTCTTTCAGCAGAAGACAGAGCAAGCCACATGCAACCCCACTCAAGGTCACCCCACAACAACCCTGAGTGAGGGTACCCTCAGCACAGAGAGAGACGCATGTAAATGAGCAAGGAAACAGTGACAAGTGCACCTGGGTGGAGAGGTTTCCTTTCCCAGGCCTTAGCAGGGAGGTGGGCGGTGGAAGGTGAAGAGAGGTTGGAGGTTATTTTGAACATGGCTGTGTCCAAATCTCTCACCTGCACCTAGAGAAGCAAAGGCATTGTCTTCAGAGCCCAGATCTCAGTTTAAGGTCTTTCTTGAATGCACCAGGTGACCTGGGCAAGTTAATTCTCTCTGAACTCTTGTCTCCTTGAAACCTGTAGAGAAAGGGTTAAAGGGCTGACTCACCACATCCTTCACATGCATTTTACTGACATTCTCCTCTGTGACGCAAGAGAGCTGACATTCACACAGTGGGGCCATGAGCTTGAATGTCCCAGGCCCAGGCAGGTGATGTAGCATACACAGGACAGTGGGCATGAGGCCCCTGATAATGAGACCACGCCTAACCTAGCCTTGTTCCTGTGACTTCTAAAACCCAATGTGGCAGATGACATAACACTGTATATAGAGAACCCTAAAGATTCCACCAAAGAACTACTAGAACTGATAAATTATTCAATAAAGTATCAGGATACAAATAAATATCCAGAAATCAATTGTGTTTTTATATGCTAACTAAAATTCATGTACAGGTAGGGTCCTTAGACCTGGCAGGCAATAAGGGCCAATTGGGGCCTTCCAGCTGCTAGCCGGGGCCTTCACTCATTATGCGCCACCCCCTGGTGGTTAGCACACGTTATAGAAAGCAATTGAACTCCTGATTTCCCAGTGGAATTCCCGAAGGGACATTTTGCATATTAGCCATATAGATAGATAGATAGATAGATAGATAGATAGATAGATAGATAGATAATGAGCTATCAGAAAGAAAAATAAGAAAATAAGCAATATTTACAATCTCGTTAAAAATACCTAGAAATAAATTTAAACAAAGATATAAAAGAATTGTACTCTGAAAATTATAAAACACTAAAGAAATAAATTAATAAGATACAAATAAGTGGAAGTATATACAGTGTTCATGGATTGGAAAAATTCACATCATTAAAATGTCCATACACAAAGCAATCTATAGTTTCAACAGAATTCCTATCAAGATACCAATGGGGTATTTCACAGAACTACAACAAATATTTCAAACATTTTTATGGCACCACAAAAGATCCCAAATATCCACAGCAATCATAAGAAAGAAGAACAAAGTCGGAGGAATCATGCTACCTGATATCACACTATACTATGAGACCATGGTACCAACATGGCACTGGCATAAAAACAGACATAGAAAAATGGAACAGAATAGAGAGGCCAGAAATTAACCCATGTTCTATGGTCAATTAATTTTTGACAAAGAAGGCAAAAACATACAATGGGGTAAAGATAGTTTATTCAATAAACGGAGTTGGAGAAATTGGGTAGATATGCATTAAAAAAAAAATAGACCACCTTCTTATACCATTCACAAGAATAAACTCAAAATGGATTAAAGTCATAAATATAAGACTCAAAACCATGAATATCCTAGAATAAAACATAGTAAAATCTCAGATATTGCCCTAACTGGTTTGACTCAGTGGATAGAGAGTTGGACTGTGGACTGAAGGGTCCCAGGTTCTATTCCGGGCAAGGGCATGTACCTTGGTTGCAGGCACATCCCCCAATAGGGGGTGTGCAGCTGATCAATGTTTCCCTCTCATCGATGTTTCTAGCTCTCTATCCCTCTCCCTTCCTCTCTGTAAAAATCAATAATATATATATTTTTTAAATCTCAGATATTTCTCATAGCAATATTTTTTTCTGATATATTACCTCAAGCAAGGTAAATAAAAGAAAAAAGAAACAAATGTGATTACATCACAGTAAAAAACTTTTGCATTGCAAATAAAAACATCAACAAAATGAAAAAATAATCCACTGTATGGGAGAGCATATTTGCCAATGATACATCTCATAAGGAGTTAATATCCAAAATTTATAAAGCATTTATCAAGCTCAACACACACACACACACACACACACACACACACACAAAGATCCAATTTAAAAAATGGGCAAAGAACCTAAATAGACATTTCTTTAAAGGGGATATACATATGCCAATAGACGTGTGAAAAGATGCTCAAGGTCACTAATCATCAGAGAGATGCAAATTAAAACTACAATGAGGCAATCACCTCACCCTTGTCAGAATGGCTATCATCAATAAATCAACAAACAAGTGTTGGCAAGGATGTGGAGAAAAGGGAACCCTACTGTACTGTTGGTGGAAATGCAGATTGGTACAGCCACTGTGGAAAGCAGTATGGAGTTATCTCAATAAATTAAAAATAGAACTGCTTTATGACCCAGTAATTCCACTTCTAGAAATGTATCTGAAGAAATCAAAAACACAAATTCTAAAGAACATACCCCAATGTTCATTGCAGTGTTATTTACAACTAGAGGCCCAGTGCATGAAATTCATGGGGAAGGGGTGTGTTTCTCAGCCAAGCCTGCAACTTCTCCAATCTGGGACCCCTCAAGGGATGCCTGACTGCCCGTTTAGGACTGATCCTACCGCTAGGAATGGGCCTAGAAGGGCAGTAAGACATCCTTCTCACAATCCAGGACTGCTGGCTCCCAGCTGCTTGCCTGCCTGCCTTCCTGATTGCCCCTAATGGCTTCTGCCTGCCAACCTGCTCATCCCCTAACCACTCCCCTGACAGCCTGATTGATTCCTAACTGCTTCCCTGCCAGCCTGATTGCCCCTAACTGCCCTCCACTGCAGGCCTAGGCACCCCCCAACTGCCCCTCTCTGCAGGCCTGGTCACCCTCAACTTCCATCCTCTGCTTGCCTGGTCACCCCTAACTGCCCTCCCCTGCAGTCTTCATCACTTCAACTACCCTCCCTTATATGTCTGATCCCTCCCAACTGCCCTCCCCTGTTGGCCATCTTGTGTCCAAATGTGGGCAGCCATCTTGTGTGTTGGAGTGACAGTCAATTTGCATATTAGTCTTTTATTAGATAGGATAGCCAAGATTTGGAAGTAGCCCAAGTGTCCATTGGTAGAGGAGTGGATAAAAAAGCTGTGGTGCATTTGCACAATGGAATATTACTTGGCCATAAAATAAGGAAATATTGCCCTTTTTGACAGCATGATGGACCTGGAGATTATTATGTTAAATGAAATAAGCTAATCATAGAGAGCCAAGTGCCATATGATCTCACTCATATGTGGAATCTAATGAACAATATAAATTAACCAACAAAATAGAAATAGATGCTTAGAAAACAGACTGACAACTGTCATAGAGGAGAGGGTTGTGGGGCTGGGTGAAAAAGATGAAAGGATTAAGAAAAAACACTCATGGGCACAAACAATAGTATCACTGTGTCAAAGCAAAGGGGAGTTGAAGGATGTAGAAGAGGGTAAAAGAGAGATAAATGATGACTGAAGAAGACTTAACTTGGGGTGATAAAAACACAATACAATATACGGATGTAGAATTGTACACCTGAAGTCTATATAATTTTATCAACCAATGTCATCCTAATAAATTAAATAAAAAAGTAAAATAAATGAAACCCCATGTGGACCAAACAGACAGCACTCTGGCATGTACCAACCTGAGACTGTTGGCAAAAGCCCCTGCCTCCATCCTGGTCTATTGAGGAAAATCTGGTGGCCTTGAGAAAGATTAAAGCTCTGAGCAAACAGGACATTTTTTCCTCCTCTGCTTGTTTTCCCCATCTGGCTGGAGCAAGCCAGGAGGGAAGGAGATGGTGGGCAGAGACCTCATCTCTGGGCACTTGTGACAGCCACCCACCCTGGGTTTCCTCACGGCCTTGGACCTCCTCTCAGCTTTCTGGGTCTTCATCTCCAGAAAAAAAAAAAAAAGCTCTCTTTCCTTTTCACTCTGAGCCAAGCTGCCTGCTTTCAAATTCTAGCTCCATCTTTTCCAGCTGTGTGACCTCGAGCTATACATCTCTCTGTGCCTTAGCTTTCCTTGTCTATGAAATGGAGCTAATTAGTCTTCCTCCCTATAGGATGTCTATGAAGATAAAATAGTTAATCTGTGTGAAGCACCAAATGGTACCCAAATGGGGCCCGATGATGTGGTAGGTTGGTGATTTTTATTCAGACAGGCCCCTGGAGAAAGGTCAGTTTTAGCATCCTTTCTTTTCCCAGGAATCTATGCAGTTAAGTCTGGGCTAGGCTAAGTTGGTGGTAGGCAAAGATTGGGCCAGAATCAATATAATCTAAAGAGGCAGGAGGTGGGCAAAAAAGTGGATTTTTGTGCTCCCTGGTCCAGTAAACTAAAGTGCTCACCTGCTTTTCCAGTAGGACTGATTGGCTCACATTCATACTGTTGCTTCCTTGGTGAGGAAAATGGCCTCCTGGAAGCTCACATTCCCTAGGAAGCAAGCTTGTGGGAGTTCAAGAAGAGACAGGAATCCATATAAAGTGACCTTTCATCCAGGGCCTTCATGAGCCAGAACTCTGAAAAAAAATATTGATCCTACTTCACAGATGAGAAGACTGAAGCTCAGAATGCTGCTGTGACTTGCCCGGTGTCACTCAGCCAAGGAACTGGCTTTAGGGAGGCAGGTCTCCTGAGCACCTTCCACCACACCTAACAGAATAAGGATCTCTGGGCTCAGTTGGATCATCTGTGGAATAGACTCTCAGCATCCATACTGCAACCATCGAAAGAAATGGAGAAGCAGAGATTCTAACCCAAAGCTGGCCACGCAGCCAGCTATAGCTCCCCAGGGAAGAAGCCTGACAAGCAAACACCACATGAACTGAAACTCCAGCCTGTATGGGCAGGGCCTGGGGGCTGGCTGAGAACCTTCCCAGACCTTGTCCCCAGACCCAGGCCAGGCCCTTAGATCCCAGGACTGCACAGAGGGAGGCCTGCAGTCTGGAGTTCGCACACTGGAATTCCTCTGCCTCACCCTTTGTAGCTGTGCCAAGAGGCCATTTGAGCCATTAATTAGTACAAGTGTGTATATTTTTACAATAGAAAATACAGGCCTTCAGAAAAAAGTCAAACAGTACAAAGGATCTGACAGGAAAACAAAGTCTCCTTCTTCCTCCCCCAAGTCCTCTCCTCCTAGCCCCTGCTCCTTGGAGGCCTCCATGCCCACTGGGTTCTTTAAAGCCTTAAAGTCTTTCAGACACTAGAGCATCTGCAAAAGCGGTGTGTGTGTGTGTGTGTGTGTGTGTGTGTGTGTGTGTGTGTGTGTGTTCTTTTATGCTTTTTTCACAAAAATGGTAGCAAATCTATATGCCTTGGAGCCCTTTTCTTATTGGATACCAGAGGGCACTCTTTTTCAGTGGTTTTAAAGAATATTGCTATCCTTATTATTATGTGGTTCTGTGGGAGGTCTCATAGGCTGTGTGGTGTGGCTAAGGTGGCCTATGTGGTGGTTCTGTTCAGCAGCCATGGTATGGTCACCATTGTTTACTTGATCAGTCCCCTGTTAACTAACATTTAGCTGACCTTCAATATTTTTCTTTTGTAAAAAAAAAAATGCTACAATGAATGGCCAAATACACACTTCACACATTTATCTGAACGACCTGGTCCTGGAATTGGGTTCCCTGGGTCATGTGTAGTTGTGATGAGTTGCCCACTTGCTGGCCCCAGGAGTGGCACTGATCAGTGTCCCTGCCCATCCACTCTGCCAGAGCCTTTCTCCTGTCCCTTAGCTGCCAGGAGCTGCCACACTTTGATCTTTTCCAATCTTATGGTTGGAAGAAAGTCTCTTCTTGAATTTTTCATGGCTTGGGACTTACAGAAGCCCCTTGGTAAATCCTTCCTCCTTCTGGCCTCGGCTGCCCAAAGAAGAAGGTGGGCCAGATCATGTGCATGGTCCTTTGTCACTAAAAGCAACACTATATTCTGGAAGTAAAACCCCTTCCCAGGTCTCCTCACAGGCCTCCTCACAGAGCACCCAGTGCTCCTTCAGCACACCCCTCGCCCAGGATGGAAGTGACCAGGGGGGTCCTATTGAGATCTGTTTCCCATTACCCAGCAGAAACTCAGAGATGTTTACTGAATAGACGAATGACCCTAAGTGACATCAGTGCTGAAATTGCTTGCTGTGACCCAAATGCCTCTTAACACATGATGTGGATAGTATAGGTTGTTCCCTCTGCGAGGGGTCAGCAGGTTTACAGAAGGGAGGAGGGCTCAAGGAGGAAGATGAACTTCACACTTTGCTAAAGGCCTGAACATCCAATAAGGAAAGCAGCTAGGTTCATGGGTGACCCTCCCTAGAGCAAAAGCCACCTGCTCTAGGCACGCTGAGCAGAAGCATTGACACTTCAGGACCCAGAGGAGAGGGCAGGCTTCAGGAATGGAGGGAAGTGGTGTGGGGAGGGACAGTTTAACAAGCTGAATAGTCCCTGGCCACCTCTTTCCCCTAGCTTGAGTCACGTGCCTTTTCACCCAGTGAGACCAGAGCAAGTTCATGCAAAGCCAGCAGCCCCCTCTTGAGACACAAGGTTACTCAGCAGCACAGCATGGGAGTCTTCTGGTTTAACCCTCTGCAGACTCCTAATTGCAGGAGGTTACTTAGACTGGCTCAGCCCCTCATCTGCTCAGGTTGGCCCCTAGCAGGGGATGAGGGATGAGGTGTGGCAGGCTTCAGCTCCTTGCCTGGTCCTGGCTTTTCAGAGTCCACTGTGGCTGCTGGACCTTCCTGGTGGGCTTCCTTCACTTCATGGCTGCTGTGGAAGGAAGGTTCAAAGGGGAGAAATGTAATGGCCTAGATAGCAGCCTGAGATGGGCAGCAGAAAGCATTGCCCTGAAAATCTGGTCTTGGGAACCACACATCACCAGGTGCGGGGGTGGGGGTGTGTGGGGGGAGTGGGGCAGCTCTGCTGCTTCCAGGCTGGGTGGCTTTGGGTACCTTAGTGACTCTGTTTCTTCATGTAAAATGGAGATGACCACAGCAGTTTATATTTCATAGATTAATTAATGCATGTGAAGCACTCATAATAGTGCCTACACAGAGTTAGAGCTGGATCACTGTGATATATTTATCTTAGTCTTGGCTTTCTCTGATATTGTCTATCATTCCATGGACCAGATACCTACCCTGTGACAGGGCCTGGCAAGCCATTTCACATCACTGCCCCATGCCCTCCTTTACCCAGCTCCATGAGATGGGGATTATTTGCCCAGTTTCCCCCATGTGAAGACTGGACTCAGAGAAGTTGTGCCAGAGGTGAGGCAGACCTGAAGTTTGCCATCTAAAAATAGTGTTCCCTCTCCATGTGGCTGTTCTGTCCTTGCCACTAAATGTTCTATGTGACTGGGTGAGTCATTTGGTCTCTCGAGCCTTAGTTTGTTCATCTGTAACAAGGCTTAGCTAGTGGTTCTGCCATCTCCTGCTAAGTAAGTCTAGTTAATATAAGACCTTGTTTCTGATTGCCCCAAGGGGAAGTGAAGGAAGGTAACAGGTTAGACCCACTTTTCTCCTTCTTGGTTGTAGGGCCATGAATAAATTTTTTCCTCAATAATTCAATTATCTAAGTAATGCTGATTTAGAGTAGGATGGGGTATGGGCCAGGCCCATATATAGGACACAGATCTGCCATCAGTGAGCTGATGGTTTAGCAGAAGAACTCTCAGATCCCTTAGCTTCCCTGGACCTCAGGTGCCTGAATCTGTAGTACAGCCTATTGCCTTAGCTCTTTCAGAAATCAGGAAGCACTGGAGGCTGATGGGTGTTCTAGGCTCAGGCTAGAGTTGGTGGTGAAGATCAGGTGGGCCTTTGGTGTTGATAACTGGGCTATCTGGATAAGCAGTCATAGGATTAGTCCTACAATCTGCCTTTCCCATACTATCCTGCAACAACCTGTTTATTATTCCCATTTCTCCTAAGATGGCTTTTTATTTTTTTAATGTTTTTTTTTTTTTTTTTTCAGAAAAGGGAAGGGCAAGAGAGAGAGAGAGAAACATCAATGATGAGAAAGAATCATTGATTGGCTGCCTCCTGCATTCCCCTCAGTGGGGATAGAGTCCAAAATCCAGGGATATGTCCTGACCAGGAATTGAACCATGACTCCTGGTTCATGGGTCAATGGTCAACCACTGAGCCACACCGGCGAGGCTCCGAAAACTGTTGTGTGTGTGTGTTTTTTAGGAAAACTAGCCAACAACTTTTGGGCCGGGGAGCAATAGACCTGGTTGTTGAGAACAAGGCAGATGGCAAGCTAGGCTGGGTCATCTCTTGCATCTTCATGTGCCCCCATCTCAGCAAGGAGAGAAGTGATGTTAGTCATCTTTTTAGGAAGCTAAAGTTATGTTAGTCATCTTCTTGGTTCCCAGGGGAGGCTCTTTGACCCTGGACCTGGCCTTGTACCCTCAGCTCAATGGGCTCCTCTAAGATATTCAATCACTTTAGCCTCTGAAATGTTAAGGTCACCCTCTCTCCCACCTTTTCCAGCACATTAAACTCTCATGGATAAATTAGAATTAAATTAAATTGAATTGACTTAGATCTAATTAAGTGAATTGAATTGAATGCCAGATTACAAGCTTCATCAGAGCCCATAGAATTTTGGTTTTCTAATGGTAGTCCACAGATCTGAAAGGCCAATTTGATGCCTTGTTTCTATTTCCTTGTTTTGGGGGGAGGAGGGGGGAGGAAGGAATGATGAGTGAGTGAATGGGAGGGAGGGGAAAAGAGGAATAAGGGAGTGGAGTTCAGTGAAGGCTTCCTTTGGAAAACACAACCTTCCAGCAATGGCCTACCACAAACTCTTTCCAAATGGCTCATTCCCAGCAGCTAAACAAAAGCCTTTGAAGGCTCTTCCTTTGTTCTGCTTTCAGATGATATCGTTGAGTATTGGCAGGACCAACACTAAGCTCTAGATCAGGTAGAGATTGGGACCCACAGAAGAACATTAGGGTGTGATTAGAAGAAAAGGTGCTAACATCCTGTAAGAGAATGACAGTGTTCTGGCTGAGATGCTGCCATGATGCAAAGCCGTACATTTTTGGTGTGCACTTCCTTGACCTTACAGAACATGGCAGCAGTGAGCGCTTCTGTCCAGTAAGCTGCTTAGCTTTGAGGTCTGTGTTTTCTTCTCTGTCCTTTGCAGGCCACACCTCCCCCATGGTGAATGCTGACCTCCCTCCAGGGCTGGAGCACTCCCTCCAGGTTAATCCCATCCACTTCCTTCTAGGTGGAGGAGTGGTGGGCCCTGCATTAATTGTTCCCACCATAATGTCTCTGTGAGCACACAGACCCAACAACTCAGAAGTAGCTCTGATATTCATGGCCACCCAAGATGCAGAACCTGAGAGTCATCTACCCTCTTAACTTCCCAGCCATGTGCCTTAAAATTTCCCAAAGTGAATCCATTGGCTGACCCCTCTTCTGTCCTCCCTACTTAAGTAGGCAGCAACAGCATCTATCCAGATGCCCAAGCCAGAGATGGGGCATTGGCCTTGACAACTTCAGCCAGCCTATCTCCAAACCGTACCAATTCTACCTTCTAAAAAATCTCTCAGATCTCTCCAGTCATCTCCATCTCAGCCACTTGAGTCACCTGTCTGGGACAAATGCAGTTGCTTCTTAACTGTTCTCCTATACCCACTGTTGCCACTTCCAATCTATCCTCCACAATGGTGCCTAATTGATATTGCCAAAAATGCAAATCAGATCATATCAATAGTTTCTGGCCCTAAAGGTCAACAGTTGTTTCCCACTGTTTTAGGGTAAAAGGCCCAGCTCAATAATAAACAAGAAAAGAAGTCTCACTTACCCTCCCCAACTAACCTCTTCTGGGACCCTAGTGCCTGTCATGTTCCCTTCTGCCCTGTCCAAGACTTTTTCATATGCTGTCTCCTCTACCTAGAATGCTCTCCCCTTTCCCCTTCTTGCAGTTAGTGCTTATTCATTCTTTACATCATGACCCTGGCATCAGGGAAGCCTGTCTTACCTCCCTGGTCAGGTAAGGCCCCTCTCCTCACAATGTTGCTTGTGTCACTAGCCAAGGTTGAAATTGCACATTCATTGGCATGACTGTTTAATTAGGACCTGCCTCCTCCTCTAGAACGTCAGGCAGGAAAGGTTTTTGTTTTGTTCATCATCTTAGTCCCAGGAGCCAGCATTGTGCCTTATATAGCAGGGCCTCAATGATGAGTGAATGAATGAATGTAAGCAAGCAAAGAAGGCCTACTTATATCTGAACATTTGTGATGTGGCCTCCACCTTCAGCCAGGCTAGCCTCCTTACTACCCATAATACAGCTTCCTCATTCCTACTTTCTGGGCTGTTTACTCAGGACTTCCCTCTTCCCATCCTGTAAATCTCTTTTCTCTTTCCTGCCTCTAGCTAAATTCACTCTCTTCAAGTTCTATCTAAAGTTAAAATCCAAGAAATCATCATGAGACAGTCACCAAGAGAATGACTGGGAGAAGACACTGTGTGTTGAAACTTTTTTCTATCCTTACTGAAATTATACTCAATTCCCCACAGCCTGTTGGTGTTCCTGGTAAACAGACCTGAGCAATAAAGCACATGCTTTGGTCATATTTTCAGAGGCAGAAACTTTCCCATTTGCAGTGGGGTGAGGTGTAAGAAATCTCCAAATGCTGTCAGCCCTGCTAAGAATCACATCTTGCTTCAGCATAAAGTTCCCAGGAAATCAACTAGAAATTGAGCTCCAACAGTGGCCTCACCATATAAGGGCCAGGCAGCGGCAGGGAACTCAGACCTAAGCAAGGTCCTGGAGGTTCCCGGGAAGAGGTGAAGCAGTGGGGAGTTCCCATCACCTTAATGCTACCAACACCTCATTTTCAAAAGGGACTTTCAAAGCTCATAAGGGGAAGTAAAGCTAGGACTGGCTTAGAAGTCAGGCACCTCTGAGGCCTCAAAGAACTTGGGCAAAGTGTAGGGCTCAGTGTGTCCCCTCAGGTCAGAGTGGTGACCAGAGCCACTGTGACTTCTCCCACAGTAGGTATGATGAAGCTTGTGCCAAAGCAGGCTCACCCGCCAGGGAAGGCTGAGAGGCATGCAGTCTGAAGAACAAGATGCCAGGACTCTCCACTATGCAAGCACTGAGGCCCAGAGGACTGGCGAGGTTGAGCAGCTCTGAGAAGCACATCAACTAGATCTGGTGTGAAAACAGGTGACTCTCAATACCTGGGGAGGCATAATTTCTGGGAAATAAAGAAGCTACTTCAGCTCTACAAAAACTAGGGTCAGGGCTGAGCAGCCCTTCATACCAGGGGCAGCCATGCTTGTCTCCTTCCTTCAGGGTGCCCTGTCTATCTCAGGTACATTCTCAACAAGAGCCCCTGAGATGGGGTTCCTGGGAAGGCCATTTATTAAATGCCCCAGGAGAGACCAGTAAAGGACTGGGGAAAGCAGTACAGGATGAAGAAGAAGCCAGCCAGATGGGAATGATCTTGGGCACAGTTCCATAGAGGGCAGCTCAGCCTGATCCCGCAGTTAACTTCGCAGTGTAACTTACTACCCAGGGTCATTTCAACCCTGTCAAAGGAGCTTGGATTCCATGTGTCCCCAGCATTAGTCATTGGTCAAGAGCCACTAATGAGGCACTTAAATGCCCAGGCACTTCTGACTCTCTACAAACCCCTGATGAAAGAGCTGCCAGATGATAAAAGCAAAGGCATGCCAAAGGTGAGAAAAAGGGCACAGGAGGTCTAAGGGGGGCCCAGGCATCTGCTGCTCTACAGCACCCACAGCACCCTGCTCTGAGGGAAAGGGAGCACCAGTCTGTTTCTGCAGAATGTGAGTATGGATAGCGAAAGCTGTATCTTCATAATTCAAGGGTTATTTTTGAAATGCAGTTCCAGGTTGTATGTGGCACACTCTACCCAGGGTTTGGAAAGCCATCTGGTTTTAACACTGCAGGTTTGCTGCTGATGCTAAAATTTGTAGGTTTTTATTTTTTACTAGAGGCCCGGTGCATGAAATTTGTGCACAGGGTGGGGGAGGGGATGTCCCTCAGCCCAGCCTGCACCCTCTCTAATCTGGGACCCCTCAAAGGATGTCCAACTGCCTGTTTAGGCCTGATTCTGGTGGGATCGGGCCTAAACGGGCAGTTGGACATCCCTCTCAGAATCCAGGACTGCTGACTCCCACCTGCTCACCTGCCTGCCTTCCTGATTGCCCCTAACCGCTTCTGCCTGTCACGCCTTAACCACTCCCCTGCCAGCCTGATTGATGTCTAACTGCTCCTCTGCCAGCCTTTCTGCCCTCAACTTTCCTCCTCTGCCAGCCTGGTCAACCCTAACTGCCCTCCCCTGCAGGGTCGATCGCCTTCAACTGCCCTCCTTTGCAGGCCTGGTCCCTCTCAACTGTCCTCCCTTGCAGGCCTGGTCCCTCCTAACTGCCCTCCCCTGCTGGCCATCTTGTGGTGGTCATCTTGTGTCCACATAGGGGCAGGATCTTTGACCACATGGGGACAGCCATCTTATGTGTTGGAGTGAGAGTCAATCTGCATATTACTCTTTTATTAGATACGATAGAGGCCTGGTGCACAGGTGGGGGCTGGCTGGTTTGCCCTAAAGGATGTCCTGGATCAGGGTGGGGGTTCCCTTGGGGCATGGGATGGCCTGATTGAGGGGTCTGTGGTGGTTTGCAGGCCAGCCATGCCACCTGATGACCCAAGTGGAGGCCCTGGTACTGGAATTTATTTACCTTCTATAATTGAAACTTTGTAGCCTTGAGTGGAGGCTTAGGCCAGCAAGGGCAGATGGAAAGCTTGGCTTCTTCCATTGCTGGGGAAACCCAAGCCTCCCTCTTCTCTCTGTGGCTGTAGCCATCTTGGTTGGGTTTATTTGCATACTCACTCTGATTGGCTTGTGGGCATGTCTTGTTGGTGTAGCAGAGTGATGGTTAATTTGCATATTACTCTTTTATTATGTAGTATTATATACTAGAGGCCCAATGCATGAAATTCATGCAGGAGTGGGCCTTCCTTCCCCTGGCCGCCAGCACCGGCTACCCTCTGGCACCTGAGACCCAAGCTTCCCTCACAGTCCTGGCTTCATCGAGAAGATTGTCTGGAAGGATGTTCCATCTAATTAGCATATTGCCCTTTTATTATTATAGATTTTTATTAATTTTAAAGAGAGAGAAAAGAAGAGGAAGAGAGAGAAATATCAATTGGTTGTCTGCCATATGCATCCCCCTGAACCCAAAGCCTGCGCATGTGCCGGCACCTAACTTTGGCTTTCCAGACTGCAGCTGGGTGGTAAGGGAGGAGCTGGATCTGTAAGTAGAAAGTTGGTGTCTCCCACAGAACACAGGACAGTGCCATGATTATTCACAACTATATAGACAGCAAAAGCTTTGTCTAATCAGTCACTAAACATTGATTATAACTGACAATACTAATAACAACAGTAATAATAACAGGGACACTGATTTGGCACTTACTGTTTGTTGTTCCAGGTACTTCTACAGTAACTCACTTAATCCTCACAACTACCACAGCAGTAGAGACTGTATGACCCTCATTTTACAGAGAAGGGAACTGAGGCACAGCACAGCAAATGAACTTGCCCCATTGCACAGCCAGGAGGGGCTCAGGATTGGGTCTCAGGCAGTGTGACTCCAGAGTCTGTGTTCACTACACCCCATTTCCCATCTTTCTTGGCTGAAAAGCCCTACTATGGACTGTGTGGCTCAGTGTACTTTCCAGAGACAGCAAACTCTCCAGTCCTCCATGTTCTTATAAGATGATGCAAACACCCCACCCACTGAGGGGGTGGAGTCTATATTCTTTCCTCTTTGAAACTGGGCAGACTTTGTAACTGGTTTGAGCTATAAGACACAGCAGAAGTGACTCTGATTTCTGACACAGGTCAGAAGTGGGGAAAAGTCCGCCTTGCCTACACAGCAGCCTAAGCTCTGTGGAAGGAGGCTACTCTGAGGCCACCATGCTGTGAGGAAGACCAAACTAGCCCACAGAGTGGTCTTGGAAAGGTCCCAAAACCCCATAAAATGAGAGATGTCTGGCCACCTTCCAGCTTCTCCAGCCTCTTCCTTTGACAAAAACCATAGGAGGTATCCAGAGCCAAAGCTACCCAGAGCACCCCTTCCTGTGTTTCTGACCCACCAAAACCAGGAGGTAATAAAATAATGCAGCAATAATAGCTGAAATAGCCAGTAAACCATCACAGACTCCATAGCAACAGGAGCTACAGCACAGAGAGTAAAGAAGTGGAAGTGAGAAAAGGGAGTGACCATGGAGGCTGATGTGGTCAGGGGAGACTTGCTGGAAGAGGAGGCTTTGTGCTGGGCCTCAAAGGATGCAAGGATTCAAATAAGTGAAAAAGCATGAAAGTTTCTGAGGAGAGGTAAAACGGTATAAGAAGGTGTGGAAGAGGGAAAGTAGAGGTCATGTTCAGGATACAATGAGGAAATATGTAAAATAAAGCAGAGGGTTCACGTGGGCCTCACCCAACAGTGAAAGGTGAGCTGGAGAGGCATCTGGGACCTCTCGGGTGTCAGGCAAGCTGTCTGAGTTTCATGGCCATGGGGAGCATGAAATAGTAACAGGAGTAGTAAAACCAGCCAACATTTCTTGAGCTATGTACCAATGACTTCACTAAGCCTTTACATTCATTTATCATATTTAATACTTACAAACCCAGTGAGATTTTGTGAGTAACGTATTACAGGTGAAGAAATAGGCTTAGAGCATTTGAATAGTTTGTCCCATTTCATGTGTCAGAGCCTAAACTAAAACCTGAGGTAACTTCCCACTGAGATGGCACAATCAGAGCTGGGTATTAGAAAGCTTCCTCTGGACCACTGGTGGGATGGATTTGGGCAGCGGCGTGGGAGGTGAGTTTGAAGGTAAGAAGGCCAGTTTGGAAACTGTAGCTATGATCTTGGCAACAAGGGATGAGGGTCTTTCTTCACTAGGGTGGAATGGCAGGGTTGAGAAGCTACGGCTAGGATAAAATTCTTGCACCTTGTGCTTCTTAAAAAAGGAGAAAACATGGCAAGAGTGAAGTTCTTTACAGGACTCTGAATCAGGGCCCTATCCGTCTTCCTTAGTGTTTCCTTCCAGAAGGGAGGTCCAGGAAGTCTAATCTCAGGCCTTCCTTGAACTTCCTGAAATTACAACACAAAGAAAGAGGAACACAAATGTAAACACAGATTGCTACCTACTGGGTTTCCCGCTGTGTCAGTTCAGTGGAAGAACCGTCATTGAGGCTGGTTTTGACATATGGTGCTTAACTTTGGAAGTCCTGGGTTTTCACACCAACTCTGCCACCTTGGACAAGTCACTCCCCTGACTTGAAAGACATACCCAGCACTGTCTTTCTGGGCCTATTTCAGTTTATCTTTAATTTATTTAAAGAGATGTGAACCTGAGGGTTATGCAGATTTGATTGTACAAATAACCACAATCCTGCCCCTTCCGTATTTCCATGCCCTTTGCAATGTGGCTTGACAGTGAATCCAAGCTGATGGAGATCCCACATGAATCTAAGCTGGCTTTGTGACTTGCTTTGGCCAATAGGATATGGTGGAAGTGATAGGCTACTGGTTTCAGGTCCAACTCTCAATAGGTTTTGTGCACTTTCGAACTTTCTCTTAGAACCCTGCAACTGCTGGCCCAGCTTGAGCTGGCCTGCTTAAGGATGAATGAGCTGAGGCTCATAACCAGGCAGCCCCACACTTGTGAATGTGCCCGGCCTAGACCAGCGAGCTGCCTAGCCGACCGCAGTGGAACAACAATGAGATGGGACCAGTGCCCGTCAGTCTGTAGAGTCTTGAGCAATAATAAGTGTTTTTAAGCCGTCAAGTTTTGGAGTGGTTTGTTAGGGAGCAATAATGAACTGATAGAGGTGTCAAAGGACTTTGGCAGTTCACAACTATCATTACCATACAGCCTCACAAAAATCCCATGGGTTCAGATCTGGCATCCTTGCTTCATGTGTGAGGAAACTGGGGCCCAGAGAGGGGATGTGATTTTCTTTTTTCACATAACAGATAAGCCATAAACCTGGAATTTTGAACCAGCCCATCTGATACATATCTGCATTTATTCTTTCACTTCACTGCCCATTGGGGAATCTCTACTTATTCAAAGACTCTTCCTTCTTGCCTTTGTCTGGCCTCATGCACTGTCTTATCCTCTGGTATCATGTCAGTGAGCAGAATGGAGAAGATGAGGCCACATCCATTAGCCAATTCTCCTGAGCCATGGACACGAACATTGAAGTGAATCTTGCCTGTAGCACCTGGTTCTTCCCTTTTGCACTCTGCCATGATGTGGAAGGAGCATGCATGGAAGTGTGGTCTCCAGAAGCTGCAGTGCTCCGGACAGTGGGGAAAGCATCAGTTCTATGAACAAAGCCACAGTACCCTGTGAACCTGAGATGATGATCTGATGACCCAGGGGTGGGGGCAATCCTCCCTGAGAAGGAGTCCCCACCACTGATCCTGGTCCTGCCCTGCCACCAGCTAGCTGGGTCTTTGACCAAAGCCATTGCCTTCTCTGAGTCTCTGTTTCTCCATCCATAAGGGAGTCCCTACCAACTTTAGGGTTCTGAGTAGAATGGTCCTAGAGTTGAAGATCTGTGAGGTTTCCCAGCAGTTATGTGAGGCCAGGACCACTGCCAGATTTTGAGGCTTCCAGTATATAAAAGAAAATGTAAAAATGCCGGAGAAGTTACAAAAATGAGGGTAACCTTTCATGCTTACACTGGACACATTAAGTCCCTCACCCACACCCAACACTCTGGACATTTGCTGATCACCAGTGAAAATGAGAGTCCAAAGTCAGAGTTGTTTGTGAGTGTACCTGTGCTGAAGGTGAGAGTCACCTTCTACTGGCGGCTCAGTGACTAGCAGAAAAGGAGGGGAGAGTCTTGGCACTCAGGCCTCTGCAACAAACTCTGTTTGGCTGTCTTTTGAGATGGGGGTCCTGCTGGGCCCGAGGCCAGTGCTGCCATGTCCTTGGATCCCCAAGAGGGCTCTATGACCAGCTCCTGGAAGCAAGTGAACTGCCAGGCTTGCCTCTGAACTGGAAGAGACTAATGCTGCACAACAGACACAATAAAACAGAACATGGCCAATGTAATGGCCTGTGGTCGGCAATCACTGAGGTATTTATGCCATCACTGCCTCTTCCGGATCCTCAATCACTGTGTTCCCAGAACTGCAGCCCCCCTTGTTTGCAGACTGTGGGTGGAGTAGAGGGGCCTGGAAGGAGAATGGGATCCAAGAGCCAAAAGGCTGGAGGTTCTGGATAACCTTGTGCAAAAAATGTTTCCCATCTCTTGCTTCAATTTTTTTACCTGCCAAATCAGGGGCTTCTCTTCCTTGACCTAAAAACAACTTCTTCTATTTATGCTGCTCTTTTGTGCATAGAAGACTCCAGCTTCCTCTAGCCTTCCCTGGTTCCTTTGCAGTAGACAAGACTGATATTACTATCATTCCCAATTATCAGGTAGTAAACTGAAGCTCAGAATTCTGAAAAGCTTTTGCCAACGTTAAAAGAACACAAGATAGTAAAAAAAAAAATTCCAATTCAAGGTGTGGACTGAGTGCACGGAATTTAATTTCTCTCTGTACCAAAAATCCATGTTTTAAAATATTAGAAAAGATGGTAAGAGAAAGAGTAAGTACATATCGGAAAATAGGAAGGGATGCTACCAGTGGACTGGAAATGTAGAGGCATTTCTGAAAATTAGCAGGAATGAATGTGGGATCCTGATTGACTGAGAAAGTAGAGCAAGGAAACCACTACTCTCAGCAGGCTGAGAAGAGACTTGTCACTGAAGCCAGAGTACTAGAGTTGAAGCCAGAGTCACAGAGAAGCATCCACATAAGCAAGGGAACCCAGGGGCAATTGGAAGTGCTTGAAGCATACCTGGGTCAGTTGCGCCCCTTCTCTAATACACAGGAGAGTTGGTCTTGGCATTCAACCCAGGGAAAAAGTCATGAGAACAACTCTCAAAATGGGGATTCTGCAGGCAGTTGTATAGACTTGCTCTTCCTGACCTCTTTGGCAGACCCAGGAATGAAGGAAAGAACAGGGCCTCCCAGAGGGAAGAACTACAATCTGTCTCCTCCAGCACGCTCCTCCCATCCGCTTAGCGGGCCCTGAGTGACAGGGATCACAGTGTCAGTACCGTGTGGCAGTCACACTGGTTTATGCACAATTTTTCCTTGACACTGTGTTTTGTGCCACCATAAAATCCATGAAGCCAAGCAAGCTGAGCCCAGATACACCCAGCACCAGGCACAGTGCCTACCACCCACATGCCTCCTCACGCCGCTGGCGTTGTCACGGGGGAGGGGGAGACTTGTTACGCAGCACTCCCATAAACAAGTACATTTGCGCTGCCTACACACTACCTCACATATCCTTCTATCAAGTTACTCTTACATTTTTTAAGATTAAGCCCTATATTTACTGTAAATTTTTTACTTATTAGAAATTTAACAAAAAAAAGCCAGTATTTTTTAAATTAGTGTTGTTTTCTGTTAATGATATGATTATAATGTTGCATGAATTTTAAATAGTTTATTCTTAACCTTATTTTCCCCATTAGTCTTATTATTTTTAGTGTGCAGTTTTAAAGAATTTAAAGCTTTTTAGGATCTCATGTATCAAAATCCCTGAAACTAAGGGTCTCTCACCACACTCAGAGGGAAGCCTTTGACCTTTGACTTCACAATGTTGCTAGAGTTTATGCTCTCTGCCAGCAGGCCTCACCCAGACACTTTCAGGACCTCTGTCCAATGCAGGAGAGAGGTCCACTTTAGAAGACTTGTACACCCAGGCAGGGGAAATCCCATCCCAGCCTGCACTAACCAATGCAGTTGTTTACTCACGTATTCTAAGAATTTTTGAGGATTACCAAGTTTTGAGGAAAACAAACCATATAAAAGAGAAGGATCAAGGGAAACAAATGCAAAAGAAAAGCAGAGATGATGCAGCAAACAGAAGTCATACTAGTTCATTGAGAGGATGTTGCAGCCATAAAACAAAAGCAGCCTGCTATGAAAAAAATAAATAAATTAAGAAAAAAAAGAAGAAGCAGAGAATACAAAAGTTCTTAGAATGAGAAGTATGTGGGCTGAAATCAGCCATCCCTTATCACCTTCCCTCACATGAGATCAACTATGTTGAATGTCCTTTTTTCCTTTGAACCTACCATACACTCACTTGTCTTTGTATCATATCATACCTGATGCTTTCTCTGCCTGAGTCAGTCTATCCCATTTCTCACTTCTCTTCACTATACACCTGGCAGATCTCAGTTCAGGTGTCTTAGGAAGCCTGAATGGGTCAGATGACCTTCTTATGAGCCAATAGTCCCTATACAGATAACATGATATAATGATTGACTTCTTAATACACCCACATCCTTCACTAGACTATTAATGAGGGCATTTCCCACAAGATCTTTGTTGGATAGATGGATGGATGAATGGATGGATGGCTAGATGGATGGATGGTATTAGATGAATGGATGGGGTTAGATGAATGGATGAGGCTATATGGGTAGATGACTGTAAGGATGAATGAATGACTTAGTGAATTAATATATACACAGGAAATGATCAATCAGACAGACCAAGAAAGAGTAGGGCTTGGTGAGCCTGAGGTAAATCAGATAATTTGAGAGACCTAAGAAAAAGGCATCAATCTAATTATTAGACTGGCCCCCAAAATGCCAATTTCCAGAACATAGGGTGTTGAGCAGAACAAATGATGGTGGCTGCTAAAGTACCAACCTGCCCAGTTTCACACAAACCTGGAGACTAGAGAGGACTGGGAATAGGGGGGAGGGGTACCACATTTGCATATGGAGAGTCAAGTGTCTCCACTGGACTAATTCATTAATTCATTTGTATTTCCTTAGAGCCTCCTGAGCACTGATGCCTATATTGGGCCCTAGGAATTCACAGAGGAATAATTCAGAAGTACTGTCCCCCAGGAACTAAGTCCAGTGGGTGGGCCGGTAGACAGATTGCTGCAGAAAACGTGATAGACATCAGCATACTGCACAGCAGAATAAGTGGTAGAGGAGCCAATTTAAGAGTCAAAAGGGTTTGGTGGTTTCCCGTAAAAATCCTCTGGAAGCAGAGGCCTGCCATTGGTGGTGAAGGGGAAGAGTGTGCCAGGCTGGCCTGCTGCTGATGGTAAAGGGTACATAGAGATGGAGAGCAGCAGCTCGGGACAGATGGCATGGAACCTAGTCCCAGAATCAAAGTGTTTATTGAGGTCCCTGAGCTGTCTTATATCCCCTCTGAACTTCAGTCTCCTCTCTGGTAAAAATGTGCTAATTAATCATATGTGCCAAGGTCAGCTCCCAGTGTGTATGGGAATTGAGGAGTAAGTACAAGTGATTTATCCAGAAAGAACTCCAGGAAGACCACAGTCAGTGGGGGATAGGGCTGGGGAGGGAGAAGGGCAGGCAGATGGTGAAGTCCTGAATAGGATGCCTGGGCATGACCTCTGAATGGCAGGATATCACTGACATCGGGGACCCTGACTCAAGGAGAGGGATGGCTTCCACTTCTACTTCTGTGGCTCACCTGCCACAGCTCCTGAGGAACTCCCTTGTCCCAGGGGGTCTGTGTTCCCAGGCAAAGTGACTTCAGTAGCTTATCGCAATCCTTTAAAAATAGTCACTGGTGCTGGAGTTAAACACACACACACACACACACACACACACACACACACACACACAAAACCCTAACAAAAGGCAACAGTGAAAAGTGACAAAAAGACCATCAATAAAATCTATCACTTTCAGGAAGGATCCAAGATGACAGCATAAGTAAATACCTAAACTGCTGCCTTGCACAACAATTTCAAAACTACAATTAAAAGACAAAACATCTATCACCCAGAACTATGGGAAAGCTGGCTGAGTGGAAGTTCTACAACTAGAAGGAAAGAGAAAAGAGCATTGAGACATGCATAAGCAATGAAAAGCTGAGGTATAGAGGTGCGAGATCCGGGCTGGCAGTGGGTGTTGCTTTTTTCAACCTGAAGGGAGACAAGCTCCTGATTACTCTGAAATCCAGTTTCTGAGGAGACACAGGGGACCCAAACTCCTACGGGGAGAAGCTGGATTGTCTGCCATCAGGTCGGAAAGTGAGGGTGACTTGCTTGCAGAGCTGCACGCAGGAATAATTGTTTACTGTCATTATTGTAAGTCTACTTCTATTGGGGCGTGGGATGCAAAATATTAAAAACCTATTTGAAGAAATAATGGCAGAAAACTTTCCCTACCTGGTGAAAGAAGTAGACTTATAAGTTCAGGAAGAGCACAGAACCCCAAACAAGAGGAATCCAAAGAGGACCACACCAAGACACATCATAATTAAAATGCCAAGGGCAAAAGATAAAGAGATAATCTTGAAAGCAGCAAGAGAAAAACAGTTACCTATAAGGCAGTACCCATACAACTGTCAGCTGATTTTTCAATAGAAACTATGCAGGCCAAAAGGGAGTGGCAAGAAATATTCAGTGATGAACAGCAAGAACCTACAACCAAGATTACTCTACCCAGCAAAGCTATCATTCAGAATTGAAGGTCAGATAAAGAGCTTCACAGACAAGAAAAAGCTAAAGGAGTTCATCACCACCAAACCAGGATCACATAAAGTGCTGAAGGGAGGGTATTCTTTAAGAAGAGGAAGAAAAAGAAAAAGGTAAAGATAAAAATTATGAACAACAAATACATATCTATCAAAAAGTTAATCTAAAAATCAAGGAAATTAAAAATCTGATGAACAGAATAAACTGGTGAATATAATAGAATCAGGGGCATAGAAAGAGAGTGGACTGACAATTCTCAGGGGAAAGGAGTGTGAGGGGTGCGGGAAGAGACTGGACCTATGGATGAAGACAGTGGCAGGCAGGGGTAAGGGCATGGGGTGGGGTGGGGAATCAGGTGGAGGGGAATTATGGCGGAGGGGACGGGGGAGAGGAATTCTGTAATAATCTGAAAAATAATGATTTATATATTAAAATAATAATAATAGTTTAAAAGTCTATCATTTCTCACATTGCTTAAAAGAGAAAAATGAGATAAAATTTGTAAAGCTCTGCCACTGTGCCTCACATATAGCAAATAAAAAGTAGCTGCTGTTGTACAAAATCCTTAAATTTACCAAGTGCTTAATAAGTGCCAGGCCTTGAGTAGTACTGGGCCGGGCTGGGGCAAGCTCAGGAAAAGTGACCAGTGTCCACAGAAACCCTCTGAGCAGCCCTGACAAACAATGGCAATCTGCCTTTCTCTCTGGTGAAGCAGAAGACCCAGAACTACCAGAACCCACTGCTAGCCAAAAAAGAAGAAAAAAATGTATTTACAATTAATCAGGCCTCTGCTTCATGCTCTGCTCTCTTTGCCTTCACTAGCTTAGTATCCAATTTTTTAGCTGGGAGAGTGAAGCAGCGGGTTTCTTGGATATTTTTTGCTAATGGGCTGAAATATTACACCCGTAATTATAGCCTGGCTGCATTTTTTTTTTTCTTTTGCTCATTTTGTTTAGTGTAGCAAACATTGTATCTGATTACAGTCATTGATGTCTTCTTTATGAAATGGGCTGTATCGCCCTCAGCAGAAGGGATCAGTGGTGCTAGAGAAATTATCCACGAGCCCTTGTGGGGGAGGTTGATGCTGCAGGGGGGGCAAGGGGAGGGGTGCTGCATCCTTGGAGGGAGGGACGGAGGGAGGAAGAGAGAGGGAGGGAGAGAGACTAGGATAGGATGGATGGAGACAGCCCATCCCTGCCATCCTCCACCAACCTGTTCATTTTCTCCACTATCCCCACAGGCACCCTTCCTCATCACCCCAAGTTTGGCACTCACCATGCCCACTCTGCTCATTCTGCTGCCTTCCCTTGCCCTTTCACATCTTGTCTACCTAAACTGGTAAAACACCAAGTGTGGGCTACAGACCAGCAGCCTCAGTCCTCCCAGAGGAGTTGATAGACAGGCAGATTCTCATCACCACCCCTCTGCTTTGCCCAACCAACTACTGAATTGGGTCTCTGTAGAAAGGGACCCAGAAATCCAAGATTCGGGTGCTTTTACCAAAGCCTGAGATCCACTGAGAGAGACAAATTCTAAAGCCGGGGTGTGGAGTCATACAGGTCTGGGTACCTGGTTCTGCCTCTGACTCTGCCAGTGAACAACTTGTTTAATCTCTCTGGGTTTCAGTTTCTCATCTACAAAATGAGGATAATAGCCACTGCATAGGAGAAATGGAAATGACACTCTTAGATTGAACCATATGAAATGTCAGGTCTTATAAGCCAATAGTGCGTGAATAGCAGCAGTTTCATATGGTTCAGCTTAATAATCTCCCCTTTTATGTTTATCTACAGCATTCACCTTTTACCATACCTTGAATCCCCTGTGATTTCCCCATGATTACCCAACCACACAGGGCTCCTCTGTCCTGGACAGAGCCCAGCACTTCCTTCCTGTGCTAGGCAATTCCTTACAGAATATCTCTAATCCTTCCCTAGGGTTCCAAGTCCACATGCTATTCTCCCCTGTACCCTCTGTGGGAGCAGAGAGTCTCCCAACCTCTCACCACAGAGGTATCGACCTTTGACATTAAAAAATTACTTACTGGCTAATGCTGGAATTATTAAAAAAAAAAAAAAAAAAAAGTGTGTGTGTGGGGGGGGTTGGGGACGGTATATTGTGGAAAGCATGAGATGTTTAAGATCCCAAGCAAGACCACAGAAGGTGTAAAAAAAAAAAAAAAACCCACCATAGAAGGTATCAGAAGAGGACAAGTTCAAAGTTGACAGGAGATAAGGGATGAGCAGTAGCTGCATTGTGTGCCTGAAAAAAAAAAAAGACCACATAGAACTGTGGGACCTCGGAGTCTTTAGTGCAGAGCTCCTCACACTGTGGTCCTAGTAACAGTTGCACCAGGCAGCACCTGGGCCCTGCACACCTCTGCAAGCTACTAAGTCAGAATATCAGTGTGGGGCCCAGCCCCCTGTTTAACAAGCTTTCCAGATGACTCAGGTACTCACTGGAGCTTTGAATCAATGCCTCTGTGTCACCACCATCCAGGCTTCAGTCCTCTTTGCAGCCTCTGGCAGATTGCTCATGGTACACTCCAATGCTGGTAGCCCCTGTTTTCTCCCCTCCAAAGCCGCCTTCCTCCCCCTGAGCTTGCTTCTCAGAAGGGAACAACTGGCCAGTGGGTGGAGAGAAGCTGTCTGAGTGGTTAGTGATTTATCAGGATGAAAAGCACTTTCCCTGACATGATGCTTTGTGGTAAGACAGGCCCTGATCGGAAGGAAACGAATACTTCACCGAGAGAATTAGGTGTTTGAAATTACTTCTGAGTATAAACTAAATAACTTAATGGAACTTCTTAATTACCCATGAAATAAGTTAATCCAGGAGATATTTCAGTATCATCTGTGAGTGGAATGGGAGGTGAGGGACATCTAAACATCAAGAGTAGGACTAAACTCTGTTTATTTAACTCTTATTTATCTCTATATTCCCAGCTCCTAAAAATGACCTACATGTTTATTGAGGACAACTCTGGGCCAGATCGCTATGATACGTCTGGATATAGAGGGTTGCAAACAGGAGAGAAACATTTTGTGCCCTCAGAACTTAGTTTCTGGAGGATAAGACAGACAATTAACAAGTAAACAAGACTGTAATATAATTGCATGTTATGTAATCCTATATAATAAAAGCTAAGTGTCCTACCATTCGCTCAACCGTTTGACTAGTCACTATAATACACACTGACCATCAAGGAACAGACTCTCTGACCAGTAGCTTAGCTTGCTGCTGGGGTCCGGCCAATCAGGACTGGGCAAGATGGGCCGGACACGCCCTGGAGCCCCATCAAGGTCCCTCCCCAGCCCCAATTGTGCACCGGTGGTGTCCCCCTGCCTGGCCTGTACCCTCTCACAATCTGGGACCTCTTGAGTGATGTTGGAGAGCTGGTTTGGGCCCAATCCCCACAAGCCAGGCTGAGGGAACCCATGAGTGCATGAATCCGTGCATCAGGCCTCTAGTAATTAAATAAAATAAAATAAAAATAATAATAATAAGTATAAAGTGCCTTCCAATGAGGCTTACCTTAACTACCTCATGTAAAATTGCCACCCCCTCCAGTACCCTTCACCACCCTTAACCTTATGTCTTTTCCCACAGCATATGTCAGTTTCTAGAAAATACATGATTTCCTATTTATTATATTTTCCTCTTACTAGAATGCCAGGGGGGAGGGAGGGTGTGGAGTGACAATGGTGGTATCTGTCTTATTCACTGGTGTATTCCAAGCTTTTATAAAGTTGTGGCTCCAACTAGGGGTTATTTTGTCTTCAGGGATGTTTTATATTGTCTAGAGACATCTTTAGTTTTCACAGTTGGGAAGGCAGTGCTACTGACATCTAGAGGGTAGAGGCCAGGATTGCTGCTAAACATCTTAAAATGTACAGAACAGCCTTCACCTCACCCCAGCCCAAATGACTCAGTTCAAAATGCCAACAGTGCTGAGGTTAAGAACCCACTGTAGCAGATAGTCAATAAATATTTGTTTAGTGGGAAGACTTAATGAGAAGAGAATGCCTGCTGGAGGGATCTGCTTCACAGAGGGTGGTCATGGAAAACCTCTGGAGAAGGGGGCATGTGATTGCACAATGAATGAGGTAATGGAACAAGCCACCTGGAGATACAGGGAAAGAACTCTCCTGGCAGAGTGGCCAGCGAGTGTGAAGACCTCACGTTGGAAACAAGCTCAGGATTTTCAAGATGCTACAAGAAGAATGGCATGTCTGAGAACAAGCAGGCAATGATGCATGAGGTGAAGGAGGAGAACAAGGCAGGGTCAGAATGTGTACACTGCAGATCACAGAAGTGTCTGGATGTTATTTTAAGTGAGAAACAAAGCCATGTGGTGGGTTTAGAGTAGGGTATGCACATGAACCGAGGTGTACTTTTAAAAAAGCACTCTAGTTCTCACTTGGGGGTTAGAATTTAGCAGAGTAGAGTGGAATCAGCAAGACCAATTAAGAGATAACTGCATTGGTTCTAGCAAGAGATGTGGGGCCTTCATTAGAGGGACACCAGAAGAAGAATGAGAAATGGGTGGTTTGGGGTATATTTGGAAGGTTGAGTCGCAGAACTTGGTGATATATTGGGTATGGAAAAAGAATTATGTCTGGAGATAGAGGAAGGGAGGGTGGGAGGGAAAATGAATGATCCAACATTGCACAGGGACAATTCAGACTAAAACCCAGATGCCTCAGTTCTTAGTCTGATATTCTTTACTCTCATCATGTGATTCTTAATGACCAGCTGACATTCTAATTTCTTCAACTCCCCAAACATGCACATTGAGAACATTCTGTGGAAAGCTTCTAAGGGACATGGAGAAAATGAAGCCCACCTCCAGGAACTGATTTCTTAGGGAAGGAGAAAGACACAAAGAAGACAGATGATGGACTACCTGTGTATAACTGAAATTAAAACAATGTGCAATAGAAGCATAAGGAAGCAGAAACTGAAATCCTACTGAGGAACTTGTAAGTAATTAGACTTTAAGGATGGGTGAGATTTAAATATAACCAATGGCTTAAAATTTCTGAAACAGGAATCATCTAACTGTGGAGATGTAGATGTTTTTGTTTTCTGGTGACCCTAGTCATATCTATCTGGTGGGCTGTGGGACAATGGATCAAATTCTTATGCATTGTGTATTTCTCACAGAATATCTGAATAGCACCTTGGGAAAAAAGAACTAACACAGCACAACTCACTCAGCAGGAACTCAGTAGATTTTACAGATAGGTTACAACAGATAGGTTGATGTCAATGATGTCCATTTAATTGGAGATGTGTGTCATTTATTTTGGTTGTATTTTGTATTGGGACAATGATGGTGAACTGAAGATGGTGATATTGGTGATGATACTATTAAAGCTATTGATTATATTGGTAATTCCATATGGATGGTGAGATTAGTGGTGGCCCTGGTGATTCTGCTTTTTATAGTATTGATTATGATGTTGGTGTGGGCTGGTTTGGTAATAGTGACCATAATATTGCTAGTACAATAGTGATATTTATAATGATGTCAGTTTAAACAATGGTAAAGGGCAATTTAAATGGTACTGATATGTATCGATTCTGACATTGGTATGGATAATATTAATGATGACAACAATGACAATATTGCTACTGATTAGTAGTGGTGTTTTACTGAAACAATAACAGCAATAATTATATTGATGACATCAACATTAGCAATAATCTTGATTCTGGTGATGATATTGGAAGTGATCAAATAGGTTATGCTGGGTGACCTGGTGATGCTGCTATAGAGGATAATGGCTATGCTGACCCTGACAACAATACTTGTGACAATAGTGCAGTGATAGCATGGTGTTTGAAAGCTGGTTTGGGACCCAAACAGACCCAAGTTCTAATAAAAAATCTGGCATTTTTTTTTATTGTGTGCCATTTTGAGCCTCAGTTGCCTCAGCTCTTAAATGAGGATAATTATAATTGTGCCTACTTTCTAAAATTGTGTGAGGACTCAAAGCACTGTGCATGTGCAGCCTGACATCTAGAACCATCAGTGAAATGAGTATGGCGGTGGTGGCAGTGATGGTGAGAGTCTCTTGGAGAGAATGGCATGGATGATTCTCTTCATGGTGCAATTAAAGATCATTTATTGGTAATATTATCTCAGTGATTGTGATACAGCAATTGATGGTGAAGAGAATGATCATTTTTATTACAATCATTATCAACTAGAGGCCCAGTGCACAAAATTCCTGCATTGGGAGGGTCGGGGGAGATCTCTCCAATCTGGGCTCCCTCAAGGGATGTTTGACTGCCCATTTAGAGCCTATCCCAGTGGCCTACCCTGCAGACCTGGTCCCTCCCCCGCCTAAACAGGCAGTCAGACATCTCTTTCAGAATCCAGGACTGTTGGCTCCCAACCACTCGCCTGCCTGCCTGCCTGTCTGCCTGATCACCCCCCTAACTGCTCCTTTGCCAGCCTGATCAATGCCTAAATGCTCCTCTGCTGGCCTGATTACCCCTAACTATCCTCCCTGCTGGCCGGGTCACCCCTAACTGCCCTCCCCTACAGGCCTGGGCACTCCCAACTGCTCTCCCATACAGGCCTGGTCACTCCTAAATGCTCTCCCATGCAGGCCAGGTGCCCTCCCAACTGTCCTCCCCTGACAGCATGGTCACCCCCAACTGCCCTCCCCTGCAGGCCTGGTTGCCCCCAATAACCCTCCCCAGCAGAACTGGTCACCCTCAACTGCCCTTCCCTGCAGGGCTGGTCACCCATAACTGCCCTCCCCTGCTAATCCAGGCACCCCTAGCTTCCCTCTCTTGCCAACCTGGTCTCCCCTAACTGCCCTCCCCTGCTGGCCATCTTGTGGTGGCCATCTTGTGTCCACATGGGGGCAGCCATCTTTGACCACATAAGGGAAGCCATCTTGTGTGTTAGAGTGATGATAAATTTGCATATTACCTCTTTATTAGATAGGATTGTAGTCAATAGCATGGCAGAGTGTTAAAAGCATGAATCTTGGAATCAAACGGCAATGGTTTAATTTCCAACTCTGCCTCTTACATTTTGTGTAACCTAGGCCATATCACAGCATGTTAAGGCTAGAAGGCAACTTGAATCTCATCTAATCCATCCCTCATCTGACAAATGAGATCATTCAGGCCTAGAGAGATGATGTGAGTTGTCCCAGCCTCCCAGCTGTTTAGTGTAGCAGACTTGGGGTGAGAAGTCAGGCCTCCTGAACCCCATTCAGTCTTTTTCCCTCTGCATCATAGTCTCTTTGCTTACTTTGCTGTGTATGTGCATTCACACGTGTGTTGTCCATGCATGCATGCACGCACATGGGTGTGTGTGTGTGCATGTGTCTTCCCCTAGGCATTTTCCCAAAAGCATCCACCAGCGTAGCACCAGCCTCAAAGAGCCATGCTGTGAGAAGTCAGGCCTGGGTGTCACTCTGCAATCTCTGCTTCTCCCTGACAAGCAAAGGCTGAGGATTGCTTTGGATCAGCTGTGGCTGGACAAGAAGTTGGAATGGGTAAAGTTTGTCTGGTTTTTAATGTCTGGTGTCTAAGCTTGCACTTCCATCATTCTATTATATTGATGACAGGCAGACCCAAGCCACAGAGAAGAAACAAATTACCTAATAAATCAAGGCCCCGAGATCTAAAGTGGACAGTGTTATTAGACGAGGAGAGAGAAGGATGCTAAGTGATAGGTATGGCTGCCCGTGAAAATGGCTCAAGCAGGGAATCATCTGTCTATTTCTCCATAAATAATCACTCACAACTGATATGCATCTAAGACAGAACATGATATGTTATTATTAACTAAACAGTGAGGAGAGACCAGGGCAGGAGGGAGAGGGAGAGCGTGCTGAGGAAACCAAAGTGGCATTCGTGATATTTGCCTTGGTTTTGGCAAAGGCTGGAGAAGATATTAATATCTAAGAAAACATAATTCAAAGGAGCCAGGACCCTTATTCTGGACATATTCCAGAAGCCAAAATATTTGGTGAAGAAGGTCAAGGGGAAGAGTAAACTAACATATGTTGATATCCTACTTCATTCTGGCCCCTGTTCCCTTCATCCATTATGTCTCCCTGTTCACTGTAGTCAGCTGAGAACACAGACTCTGGAGCCATGTCACCTGTGTTCAAAACTCCAGTGCTGTGTGATCCTGGGCAAATTACCTAACCTCTCTAGGTCTCCACTTTCCATCTGCAGAGCACCAACCTCATGGAGTTCTTATGAGAATTAAATGAGTTAATGTTTGCCAAGCACTTAAAAATGAGCCTGATACAAAGTGAATACTGTATTATAAGCATGTGTTGAGTGGATGATTATCCCTATTTTACAAATGAAATGAGTGAGTTTCACAAGGAACAAACATGCCCAAGGTAATACAGAACAAAAGTAAAAGTGGCATTGGGTCCCATATCTAGTCAACTCTAGGGTGAGTAAACTTTGTCTGTGAAGAGCCAGATAGAAAATATTTGAGGCTTTGTGGAACTGACAGTCTCTGTTGCAACTACTCAACTCTTCTGTGATAGCTGAAAGCAGCCCTAGGCAATCTGGAAAGGATTGTGTGCATTTGTGTCTAATAAAACTTTATGAAAACAGGCAATACGTAGTTTGCTGAGCCTTGCCTACACTGCTCTAATAACTTACCCAAATGAGTCCCTCTCCCTCCAAGGAGTCCTAAATATCTGAACTCTACCATAGGGTTAGACATTTTTTTCTCCCTACTGATCCCAGCCCCCTGCAGGTACAGTTCATCCTTGCCCTCATTGGCTCCTGTGACCATCTGAGGGTAAGGTCGCCTGGGACACCCTAGCAGCCAGGCAGAGCCCCTGTGCCTGGAGTCAACTGTGACAGAGCCAGGAAGCAGCCTGTTTCCAAGCCTCTGTGGGCTTCGCCTAGAAGCCCCATGGTAATCCTTTGTGGGCTGCTAATAAGCACGTTGATGCCCATAATCACCCACCACTACTTAGCTTCCTGGCTTTAATTTCCATGGAGGTTGGAGAAAACAGTGGCTAAGAATTTTGCTTCCAAACAAAAGCAGCAAACATGTACTCTGAAGACATCTTAGATCAAGGTTGGCACTGGCCCACATAGTTCAGCCTTTTGTCCCCAGAACACAAGGGGCCTGGCTACCCACACAGCCTGAAATTTGCCTGCATGCTCAGAGACCTGGGAACAAAAGCAGCCCTGCAGGTGCTTCCAGAGCTTTCTCGAAAAGGCACCTTGGCAAAAAGTCGGATACTTCCCCAGCTTCTTCCCCTCCATAGCGCACCCTGATCTTTCTGACATTCCTGTTTGGGGACAATTCATAAACCCTGCGATGTTGTTCTCTCTCCAAGCCTGAAGCCCTCCTCCAGGGAGATAATGCGAACGTATTAAGTTTCATCATTTGAGTCAACATTTGCCAGACAGATAAGTGAGTATTTCAGCCAATAAAACTGCCATTAGTCCTCCTTAGTGGCCCGGAGGCCCTGCTCCTTTAGGAAATCAAATTCCACTGGTGTCTTTGTAGCAGAAGCCACTCTGTGGGGACATCCACATTTTCCTTTCAGCCCTTTTTAGGAAAACAAAAACAAAGACAGTAATGGGGTATTAAGCACCTGCTTTGAAATCCAAAGGTGTGGGTGTGAGCTCTGGCCCTATAATTCACTAATTTTGAGCCTCTGTCCCCCCTCCATAGTGTGGTTGGGTCCCAGCTTGGCCACCAGCTCACTCTGCTTTTCTGAGCATAAGTCTTCTCATCTTTAAAGTGGTTGACAAGCACTATCATGCATACCTACAATCCTGTAGGGATGAAAGTGAGATTGGGGGTGAAACAGCATTTTGAAAATTATAGGACAATGTGACAAAATCATGGCTTAATAGAGTAAGTATAGATGGAAGGATCAGCCAGAAGTAGGTTTCAATCCCAGTTCTCCCATCTCTCTCTCTGGGAACCTGAGAGAGGAGAGGAGAGAGGCCCACCTGAACCTCAAGTCTTTCTCTTTGAACTGAGGTAAGAGCACCTACCCCATCAGGAGATTTTATTTATTTATTTTTTTAATATATTTTATTGATTTTTCACAGAGAGGAAGGGAGAGGGATAGAGAGCCAGAAATGTTGATGAGAGAGATACATCGACCAGCTGCCTCCTGCACACCCCCCACCGGGGATGTGCCCGCAATCAATGTACATGCCCTTGACCAGAATCAAACCCGAGACCCCTCAGTCCGCAGGCTGACGCTCTATCCACTGAGCCAAACCAGCTCTGGCCCCACAGGAGATTTTAATCAATTTCTTCAAGACCAGACAACCCTGGAGGGCAATTGTCCTATTGCTACATACATGGTGACCTAGCTCAGGCTTTTGAGATAGGGTCAAAAGGTCCTGTCCTTTCTGCAATGTCTCAAGAATGGTGTCCAGCTGGGAGCCTGGGAATAGATCTTCAGTCACGGTGTAGAGTCATGGTGTAGTCATCAGGGGCAAATAAGTGACTTGAGCCCCTGGAGCAAGGAGCACTAGACAGGAGTCATTACTGTGCTGTCTCTTTCTGGTCTTCAATACTCATTTATTCCTGCATCCAACAACACTACCTGAGCATCCACAGTGGGGTCAGGCCCTTGGCCGAGTACCAGGAAATCCGAGAGAAATAGTCCTGTTCTTTGCCTTCAGGTAAGCAGGTAGACAAGTAGAACAAGTGTTGCTAATACCATAAGAAAATGTGCTCCACAGCAGTGGGAGCCACAGGAGGGAGTGGTAAAGCTGTGAGACAGGGGAGAGGTACTGGACTGGTGGCACTTGATCTCAGTGGCCTTGGGCATGTCACTCCCACTCCCCAGACATCTGTTTTCACATCCAACAATAAAGCCGGATTGCTCATGGCAACCCCGCCTCCTAACCTAGGGAGTTGCAAGCATCCACTTAGCTAGGATATAGGTGATGTCAGCATGATAGACTGATGTAAGGGCTGGCGTTATAAGTGAGATCAATCACTAGGCAAATTTTGGAAGCAGACCTCTGTCTGGCCATCTGGATACCCACAGCCTTGTGCCAACCTTGACCGCTCAATGCTCCAGCACCACCAGGCAGTTCCAGGCTCTGAACATCTCCACCCATCACAGTGTTCAAATTCCATAAATGTGGAATTTCAGCATTCAAAGAAAGTCTAGAATTGCTTAAAGGACATTTAGGTCCAGGACTCTAAATGGTTGGGAAAAGTGGGATCCTGAGAGAATGAAGGACTGGTATGAGCTCATTCATCCAATCAGCATTTGGGAAGATGAATGGAATCTGGATTTCCTCTCCCCTACACATGCTGCTCCCAGGGTCCTTTCCATCCCAAACCATCACCTCCTGCCTCCTGACTCTAGCCTGGGATGAATTGAATTGTGTGTAATTGATAAATTATGCAAAAGAGTGCCTGGCAGTTTTATGCAATGTTGCATAGCTTCAAGGCAGCCCTTGGGACAGTCTGATTTTATGGAAACCTCACACTCTATCTGGCCTGTTTTGTGTAAGTCAGATTGATATAACAAGACTCATGAGAGTTGACTTGATTTCTAATTTTAATCTCTAGGTGAGTGGAATGAGATATAACGGTAATGAGTGTGCTGTTTGGGGCAGGCATTGTAACAGCAATGGAGAAAAATGCGTCTTCATCTGCCTGATGGATCATCTCTTCAGCTGGACTTTCTGGCTTCAGAAATCAGCCTTCTTCCCTTTTGGAAGAGGGGCTGTGTATCAAGTCAAGGGAGCAGGTAGTAAAAAAAAAAAAAAAAGATTCAATATCGTTTCATCAAATAAACCCAGAACCTTGTAGGAAGGATCTAGGGACAGTGACTGTTCTTTCTGCTGAGAACACCTAGCATGGACCCAGGAATAGGCCATGACAACTTTTCCTTTTACTGTTTAAACTCAAAGAGCATCTAATTCCCCTCCCTCAATTCTCCTTGGCTAAGCTAAGTACTAGACCAAAGTATTTATGAGGACTTTCTTGAGTGTGAAGGCCCAACAGAAGGGTTTCCATTTTGTGGTTGGCAGCCTGCCTTCCACAGTGCAGCATTCAGATCCTGTTATCCTCCCAGAACCAGCAGGGTCAGTTCCAGTCCATAAGGAGAAAACTGAGGCAGGTGCGATCACCTACTATGTGCTAGAAAGTTTAATATTCAAAACAACTACAGGTCAATATCCTTGGTGAACATAGATGCTAAAATCCTCAACAAAAATCTTGCAAATCAGATCCAGCATTACATTAAAAAGATTATACATTAGGACCAAGTGGGATTTATTCTGGGAATGCAAGGATGATGCAATATCTGCAAATCAATAAATGTGATACATAACATAAACAAACTGAGAGACAAAAATCATATAATCATATAAATTGATGCATAAAAAGCATTTTATAAAATCCAACACCCTTTCTTGATAAAAACTCTCAGCAAAGTGGGAATGGAGAGATCATATCTCAACATAATAAAAGCCATATATGACAAACCTATAGCCATCATACTCAATGGGCAAAAACTAAACTCATTTTCCCTGAGAACAGGAATGCCCACTTTCACCAATCCTGTTCAATATAGTACTGGAAGTGCTAGCCATTGTGATCAGATAAGAAGAAGAAATAAAAGGCACACAAATTAGAAAAGAAGAAGTAAAACTGTCATTATTTGCAGATGACATGATACAGTACATAAAAACACCCAAAGATTGAATCAAAAAACTACTAGAGTTAATAAATGAATTCAGCAATGTATCGGGATACAAAATTAACTCCCAGAAATCTATGGCTTTTCTATACACCAACTAGAGGTTCAGCGCACAATTAAAGTGTGTGCATGTAAGTCCCCTAGGCCTAGCTTGCCATCAGGGCTATGTCTGCCATCCCATGACACCTTGAATGCTCTATGGATGCTTCTGGTGGCCCGCGCACTCCCAGCTCATGCACTTCCCCCACACACCACCCCCCGCAGACCCGTGCTGGCAGGTGCACCCCTGCCACTCGCCCTGTGGCGGGAACACCTCCACTCACTACCTGGGGACCTGTGCCACACTCCCCATCCCTACCCACTCAGCACCCATCCCCTGAGCCATCTTCACGGCATGACCCTACCCACCCACCACCAGCCCTGCATCCTCTTTGCCACACGGCTCTCCCAGCAGCCCCACATGTGCCCCACCTCACCTCATGAGCCGTGAGTCCCAGCCCACGAGAGGTGCTCCATGCATCTCCTGGTAACTAGTTGTTTGGTCGTGACGCCGTTACGGTGTCACAACCACAGGCCTTTATAATATAGACCAGAGGCCCAGTGCATGAAATTTGGGGGGGGGGGGGGGGGGAGGGGGGCGGGGAGGATGGGAGAATGTCCCTCAGCCCAGCCTGCTCACTCTTCAGTCTGGGACCCATCATGGGATTTTCGACTGCCCATTTAGGTCCTATCCCAGTGGCCTCCCCTGCAGATCTGGTTCCTCCCCTGCTTAAACAGGCAGTCAGACATCCCTTTCACAATCCAGAACTGCTGGCTTCCAACCACTCACATGTCTGCCTGCCTGATTGCCCCTAACCACTTCTGCCTGCCAGCATAATCACTCCCTAATGACTCCCGTGCCAGCCTGGTCACCCCTAACTGCCCTCCCCTGCCAGACTGGCTGCCCCTAACTGCCCTCCCCTGCAGGCCTGGTCACCCCCAACTGTCCTCACCTGCTGGCCTGGACACCCCTAACTGCCCTCCCTTGCCAGCCTGGTTGCCCCTAACTGCCCTCCCCTACAGGATTGGTCATCACCCTCAACTGTTCTTATCTGTAGGCCTGGTCCTCCCCCAACTGCCCTCCCCTGCAAGTCTGATTCTCCCCTCCCCCCCCCCACATCCGACTGCCTTCCCCTGCAGGCCTTGTCCCTCCCAATTGCCCTTCCCTGGTGGCCTGATCACCCCCTACTGCCCTCCCCTGCTAGATATCTTGTGGCAACTATCTTGTGTCCACATGAGGGTGGCCATCCTTGAACATATGGTGGTGGCCATTTTGTGTGTTAGAGTGAGGGGCAATTTGCATATTGCCTTTTTATTATACAGGATAATGAACTCACAGAAAGAGAACCTAAAACAAATAATCCCATTCACCATTGCATCAAAAAAAGTTAAGATACCTAGGAAGCCAAAACCGGTTTGGCTCAGTGGATAGAGCATCAGCCTATGGATTGAAGGGTCCCAGGTTTGATTTCGGTAAAAGGCATGTACCTTGGTTGTGGGTACATCCCCAGTGGGGGGGGGGGGGTGTGTGCAGAAGGCAGCTGATCGATGTTTCTCTCTCATCGATGTTTCTAACTCTCTATCCCTCTTCCTCCTCTCTGTAAAAAATCAATAAAATATATTAAAAAAAAAAAAAGATACCTAGGAATAAACTTAACTAAGTAGGTAAAAGATGTGTACTTGGAAAACTACAAGACACTTTAAAAAGTGATAGAGGAAGACATAAACAAATGCAAGAACATACCATGTTCATTGATTGGCAGAATCAACATCATTAAAATGTCATACTGGCCAAAGCAATTTGTAGATTCAGTGCAATCCCCATTAAAATACAAATGACAGATAGCATTTTTGAAAAATCAAGATGGCAGCATAGGTAAACAACTGGTCTGCCACCTAGCACAATAATTTCAAAATTAAAACTAATATGCAGGATGTCTATCACCCAAAACCACGGGAAGCCTGGCTGAAAGAGAAAGGAGTGCAAGTGCTGAAAAGATGAGGAGCCTAGGTTTGGAGGCACACAAATTGGGCTGGTGGCGGCTACTGGGTGCAAGGCTTTTTTTCAACCCAAAGGGAAACAAGCTCCAGATCACTTTGAAATCCAGTTTCTAGGGTCACATGGGGGACCCAGATGCCTATGTGGAGAAGTTGGTCTGTCGGCCACTGGGTCTGAAAGTGAGGGTGACTCTCTTGCAGAGGTGCGAGCAGCAATCATTGTTTACTGCACTGGAACACAGGGACACAGGGACTTGGAAACGCAGGGACTTGAAAGCACGGAAGGGCAGAGAAGGCTGACAGCAGCCATCGTTGTTAGCTTCGCCTCAGCCTAGTGAAGTCCTGAGACCCCGCCTCACCCTGAGGCCCTACCCACACATTCTACAGACACTCCCAGGCACCACACAGCTGCTTTTGCATATAAATGGCCTGTATTGTGGCAACTTAATGAAATAAACTGCAGCTCTAGCAACAAAACCACCAAGTCTTAGCAAACAGGCCTCAGACAGTAGATTTCAACTACTCTCATAAGGGACATATTCAAGAGACAGACTCCCCCAACCCCTGCCGAAACCGGACCCAGGCTCATTCGGGTGGAGTCTGGACTATAGAGAAAGGCACCTAGAGACTCAGAGACTGGGAAACTGAAAGAGCCAGGAGTTCCAGCAGGCAGGGTCTACAGTCACACGCGAGTGAATGCCCACAAAGAGGTCTGTCCGGGGAGGTTGCCGCGGCCTCTCAATAGCAGAAGGAGTCAGAAGCTCCAGACTACAGAGACCCAACCCAATTCCGGGTGAGCTCCTAGGGCACTCACACTCTTGCACAGGGAATCTGAGATGGTCAGGCAGAAACTCAGAGGAGCCACGGAAGGCAGAGGTCTAAGGCTTGTGCACAAGGGCAGGGCTGAGGGGAAGTCAAGACTACTAGCTCAGCCCTGAGACTCTGCCCCATCCAAGCTGAGCACAGAGGCTTTTGCAATTTTGCAAGTCTGATCCTATAAGACTGTCTCCAATACAGAAGGTATCCTGGAGTAGACACAGCTGATACTCACATCCAATGAGCCTGGAGGTCAATTCCTCCCAGTGATACCAACAACAATCAAGACGTAACTACAACAAGGCTGTACACACAGTCCACAAAGGGAGCACCAAGAGTGTCCACCTCAAGTAACTGGGGAGGCTGACCCACTGGGCGATATAGGACACCAAACACACAAAGCGACCCTACCAACTCTGGGGAGCAGCTGAGACAAGGAAATAGATCTCAAACGAAAGAGAGGGAGGAGAACAAAAGACTGGATATAGAGTTCAAAACCACAGTTATAAAGTTTTTCAAGGATTTCCTAGAAAAGGCCGATAAAATAAACAAGACCTTTGAGGATATGTAAAGGGATCAACTAGAAATAAAGCATATACTGACTGGAATAAAATATATTATACAGAGTTCTAAAAACAGACCGGAAGATTGCAAGAATCAAGTCAAAAAGATTTGGAACACAAAGAGCCAGAGGACACTCCCCCACAGAAGCAAAAAGAGAAGAGAATTCAGAAAGTTGAAGATACTATAAGAAGCCTCTGGGACAACTTCAAGCGAACCAACATCAGAATTATGGGGGTCCCAGAAAAAGAGAGAGATACTGAAAACCTATTGGAAGAAATAGTGACAGGAAACTTCCCCCACCTGGTGAAAGAAATAGACTTACAAGTCCAGGAAGCACACAGAACCCCAAACAAAAGGAATCCAAAGAGGATCATACCAAGACACATCAAAATTAAAATGCCAAGAGCAAAAGACAAAGAAAGAATATTAAAAGCAGCAAGAAAAAGCAGTTAGTTACCTATAAAGGAGCACCCATACGACTATCAGCTGATTTCTCAACAGAAACTATGCAGGCCAAACAGAGTGGCAAGAAATATTCAAAATGATGAATAGTGAGAACCTACAACCAAGATTACTGTATCCAGCAAAGTTATCATTCAGAATTGAAGGGCAGATAAAGAGCTTCACAGATAAGAAAAAGCTAAAGGAGTTCATCACCACCAAACCAGTATTATATGCAATGCTGAAAGGTATTCTTTAAGAAGAGGAGGAAGAAGAAGAAGGAAAAAAAAGATAAAAATTATGATAAACAAATACATATATATCAACAAGTGAATCTAGAAATCAAGTGAATTAAAAATCTGAGGAACAGATTAAACTGGTGAATATAATAGAATCAGGGTCAAAGAAAGGGAATGGATTGATAATTATCAGGGGGAAAGGGGTGTGGGGGGCGCAGGAAGAGATTGGATTAAAATTGTACACCTATAGATGAAACTGGTTTGACTCAGTGGTAGAGCGTCGGCCTGCTGACTGAAAGATCCCGGGTTCAATTCCAGTCAAGGGCATGTACATTGGTTGCGGGCACATCCCCAGTAAGGGGTGTGCAAGAGGCAGCTGGTCGATGTTTCTCTCTCATCGACGTTTCTAGCTCTCTATCTCTCTCCCTTCCTCTCTGTAAAAAATCAATAAAAATATATTAAAATTGTACACCTATGGATGTGGACAATAGGGGAGGGGGGTCTGGTAAGGGCAGAGGGTGGGGCAGGACCTGGTGGTAGGGAGCTATGGGGAGTAAAAGGAGAAACAATTGTAATAATCTGAGCAATAAAGATTTATTAAAAAAATAAAATAAAAATGACATATTTCACAGACCTAGAACAAATTCTCCAAATATTCATCTGGAATTAATAAAGACCATGAATAGCCACAGAAATCTTATTGGAGAGATCACAATACCAGATATCAAGAGCTTTCACAAAGCCACTATTTTCAAAACTGCCTGATACTGGCACAAGAACAGATGTATAGACCAATGGAATAGAACAAAGAACCCAGAAATAGACCCAAGCCATTAAACTCAATTAATATTTGACAAAGGAGGCAAGAGCATAAAATGGAGTCATGACAATCTCTTCAATAAATGGTGCTGGAAAGTTTGGTCAGATACATGCAAAAAAATGAAACTAGATCACCAACTTACACCATACACAAAAACAAACCCAAAATGGCTAAAGGACTTAAACGTAATATGGGCAACCATAAAAATCCCACAAAACTTGATAAGCAGCAAAATATCAGACATATGTTGTAGTGATATCTTTACAAACACAGCTCCTAGGGCAATTGATACTAAGGAGAAAATAAACAAATGGGACTACATCAAAATAAAAAGCTTTCACACAGCAAAAGAAATCATCAACAAAACAACAAGAAAGCCCACTGCATGGGAGAACATAATTGCCAACGCTGCTTCAGATAAAGGTTTAATCTCCAAAATTTATAGGTTACTCTTACAACTTAACAATAGGAAGATAAATAATCCAATCAAAAAATGGGCAAAGTACCTAAATAGACACTTTTCTAAATAGGATATGCAAAAGGCCCAGAGACATATGAAAACATGTTCAAAGTCACTAATTATCCAAGAGATGCAAATCAAAACAACAATGAGGTACCATGTCCCAGTTAGAATGGCTATCATCAACAAATCAACAAACGACAAGTGCTGGAAAGTATGTGGAGAAAAAGGAACCCTTTTGCACTACTGGTGGAAATGCAGACTGGTGCAGCCACTGTAGAAGACAGTATGGAATTTCCTCAAAAAAGTTAAAAATGGAACTCCCATTTTACCCAGTAATCCTACTTCTAGGATTATATCTCAAGAAACCAGAAACGCCAATCTTTCTGGATATATGTACCCCAATGTTCATAGCAGCTCAATTCACAATAGCTAAGATTTGGAAACAGCCTTAGTGCCCATCAGCAGATGAGTATATTTAAAAAGTTTGGTACATCTACACAATGGAATACTATGCTGCTATAAAAAAAGAAGGGAGTTTTACCATTTGCAACAGCATGGATGGAACTGGAGAGCATTATGCTAAATGAAATAAGCCAGTCGGAGAAATATAAATATCACATGGTCTTACTCATATGTGGGATATAATGATCAACATAAACAGGTGAACAAAAATAGATCCAGAGACAAGGTAGCACTGAACAGACCATCCAATCTCAGATAGAAAGTGGTGGGCTGTGTGGGAGATTTAGAGATCCACCAAAGGACTTGTAAGCATACATATTAGCATAACCAATGGACAGAGACACTGGGGCAGTGGGGGCTTGCCCTCAGGTGTGAGAGTGGCTGGGAGGGGTCAATGGGGGGTGTGTGTAAGGAGACGTGTAATACTTTAAAGAATAAAAAATATATACATTCACAACTATAGGAGACAGGAGTCTAGTCTGATTTTATAGTTAAGGAAACAGTGTTCCACCTAAGGAGGCATAAATTTTACACGTCACATGTTATATTAAGACATTCAATGCTCTAGAACAGTGTTTCCCAAACTTTTGACATAATTGTACCTCTTCTATAATTTTCATAATGCTGAGTACCCCTCGTACTCATGAGAATGTAGAATTAGGCGCAGTGCATATCCCCACCAAACTCCAGTGCAACGCATACCCCCACCAAACTCTTCCCGTACCCCTGGGGGTACGCGTACCACACTTTGGGAAACACTGCTCTAGAATAATCACTTCTGGGAAGGGGAGATAACCTGGAGGGTGGTGTCTCTGTTGTCAGTCACCTGGGATTCCTAAGGTAAGACTGGGCTGGCATTTAGGAGCTGCTGCCTGCAATTACTGGAATGGAGTCCAGTTTAGTCATTGTTTTCCCCTCTGCAGCCAACACAGGGCCAGGTTCTGGGATATGGGAGGGAGGGTGCCATCAGCCAGTATGAAGCACAGACTGCATTCAATAAGGGTCATTGGAGCAGGGGATATGGTCTCTATCCACAGGGGGCAGCCTAGGGACAATGGAAGAATCCCTGGCTAGAGGCTTTCCAGCAAACCCCCATGTCCACGGCCTCTAAAGGAATGTTGAGGAGATACCAGACCTTAAAGGGCCTGTTGCTATCAGGGCCTCATAGCCATCTCCAAAGCGGGAAGCAGAGACATGACCGTTACTTCTCTGTTCTTCAAAAGGAATCATACATCCTATAAATTCGAAGCCATTACTTGACGGCCATTGTAGGGATGCCCATTCCAGGAGCTGCTGAACAAACACCTCAGGTGGCTGGGCCATCTCCTATCCCCTGAGTCAGCAAGGGTGACAGCAATAACCAAGCAGTGGATGCCTCACAGCTAGGAAACACAGGCAACTAGAGCCTGGTCTCCAGGAAGAATATGCAAGAATCCTGCAAGAATCCAATGTCAGCACCTAACTCGTCTGCCTCTCCCACCTCTAGTTTCACGTTCATTTTCCTATTTGGCTCTTTAACTCCAGAGTCTCATGCACACTCTGAAACCAGAGAGCATCCACCACTGCCTTTCCTGCCTCTGGGCCCCACCTCCTCTGATGTCTCTGCGAGCCTCAGAAGCCACACTGTCTTTGCAGATTGTATGTCTTCCATGCTACATGTGACATCTCCTGGCCTAACTGTGCTATCCGAGTCTGGCCACAGCACTGTCTCTGAGCTTTCTGGCAGGTGGCTTTCCTGCCACCCTCACCCTCCTAGAATTCTAACTTCACATCAGAGGAGGGAGCAGAGGCCCAACCCCACACCCTGTCATGCTGAACCAGCCCCACCCCCAGGCACAACAGCACCAGCCTCTGGGGGATTCAGGCTAGGGACAGGCTGAGTACTCCCCCAGGTGACCTACGGACTGGCTTCCTGACCTGCACAGGTCACATTCAGGCCACTTCCTGTGTGTGAAGAGTGTAGAGTGTCCTGTCACTGAAGGCCAGCTCTGACAGCCCTAGGGGGAAGGAAGCTTGTGTGAGTTCAGGGAAAGTCAAAGATCCATTTGAGTAAGGCATCAATTTGAAGAGCACCCTAAGTCAGCTTCAGTGAAGGAACGTGCCCTCTGAACACCGGCCCATCCAGAGAGAGGGGGCTCCCTCTGGGCTGGACATAAATCATTTGGAGTCTGAGAAAAAGGAGTTGGTGCTTTTCCGAGGATCAGGGAGCATCTGGCTTGGACAGAGCCCAGGAAGATGTCATGAATCTCCCAGCGCATGTGCATGTGGGGACAGGGCCCACTTCTTCATTAATGATGTGATAATCCGAGAGAGATGCAAAGATAGTCTTTTCACAAACCAACTCTGAACAATCAGTGTGATCCAAAGGTCCTTTAGGCTTCAGCCGCTTCCTCCCTGCCCCCTCACTGCATGCAGGCACAAGGAGCCACCGCCTGCAGCAGGCAGCACAGCTCCTGAGCCCCCAGCAAAATATAAGGGTTGCACTAGGTGACTTCAAAAAGACTCTTCCAGCTCAGAGGGCAGCATCTGATCCTGAACTTGCACAGCCTTGAAAATGATACCTCACTCTCCTCACCCTAATTCCAGCCTGTGGAATTTTGTTATTTTGACATTTTGATATTTTTTCATCATAGATTTTTACTTTAATTTTTAAAAAATTAATAGACTTCACTTTCTCAATAAAAATTGAGTGAAAAATACAAAGCATTCCCATAATCTGCCTTCTCCCTATTCACATAGTTTCCCCTATTATTTACATTAAACTTACACTAACGTAGTATATATATTTCAATTGGTGACCCAGTATTAATACATTAGAATTAAGTAAAGTCCACAGTTTTTATTAGGATTCACCCTTGGTGTTGTACATCTATGTAACTTGTTCACCACTGTAGTGTCATAGGTAGTAGTTTCACTGACCTAGAAATCCTCTGTGCTCCACTTATTTATCCCTCCTCCCACTCCCCCAACATCACTCTGGCAACCACTGATCTTTACTGTCTCCATAGTTTTGCCTTTTCCAGAATCCTATCTAATAAAATAGTGATATGCAAATTAACCATCACTCTGTTACACCCACAAGACACACCCACCATCCAATCAGAGTGAGTATGCAAATTAACCCCAACCAAGATGGCTGTGCACAGAGCTAGCAGGAGGGAGGTTTGGGTTTCCTTTGTGATGGAGGAAGCCAAGATTTCCACACATCCTGGCAGGCCCAGACCTCCACTCAAGGCTACAAAGTTTCAATTATAGAAGATAAATAAATTCCAATAAAAATGGCTGCAGCCATGGAGCGAGCAGGAGGCTTGGCTCTGCTCTGGGCTACAAAGTTTCAATTGTAGAAGATAAATAAACCCAGATACCAGGGTCTCCACTTGGGTCATGGGGGGGCATGGCCAGCCTACAAACTACCACAGGCCCATCATCCAGGCTACACCCTGCCCCAAAGGAACCCCCACCCTGATCTGGGACACCCTTCAGGGCAAATCAGCCAGCTCCCACCCATGCACCAGGACTCTATTCTATCTAATAAAAGAGTAATATGCAGATTGACCATCACTCCAACACACAAGATGGCTGCCCCCATGTGGTCAAAGATCCTGCCTCCACGTGGACACAAGATGGCTATTACAAGATGGCCAGCAGGGGAAGGCAGTTGGGAGGGACCAGGCCTGCAAGAGAGGGCAGTTGGGGGTGATTAAGCTTCCAAACAGCTGTTCTCATCAACTCTCTTATCCCTGGAGTTCACAGAACTCCTCAGTGACCTGCATCTAATCTGAACTCCTTGGCATCCTATGTGCAGACTGCATTCATCCAGGTTCATTTTGCCGGGCTCTCCAGGGGAAAGGGTGGGAGAGGCAGCTGTATCTGCTCTACTTCCCACCCAGGTTTTTGTCCATGCTGAATTCCTAACACAGGTGCGTCTTCGAGAAATGGTCAGGACTTGCAGAGCATTCAATCTTTTTCAAACCAAGAGCTTGTTCTTCAAATAAAACAGTCACAGAGATCTAATGTATGAAACAAATCTAAGTAGATCTGCTTTGCTTGAGAAGGTGGACAGCCTCTTCATCCCTGAGGTACTACCCCAGAAACACAGTGAAGCCCACAAAGCCTGGGTCTAATAGAAAGAGCTTGGCTGTGGTGTAGAGATTCCTGGGCTCCAGCCCAACACCCACTGCCCACATCTGTGGCATTCTCAGGCATAGCACAGTGCCCCTGCATCAATTCTACTTGCATGCATCTCTTTCCCATCAGACCCAGAACTTTTTCTGATTGCTCTTCACTCATCCATCCATTTATTCAACTAGCATATTGACCATCTACTAATTTCACAACTATTTATTGAGCACATGCTATGTGCCTGTGGTTCTGCCAGGCACTAGGGATGAAGCAATATATGAAAGGGACAAATCTTTGCCCTCATGTGAGGAGAAAGCAATAAGAAAACCAACAAATAAATGACCTAGAATAGTTAGAAGATAATGAGTGGTGTGGGGGTTTATTTATACAGTGGGGAATGGACTCAAACAGGAGGTCAGAAATGTCCCCCTGGGTAGATGACATTGGAACCATGATTTGAAGGAGCTGTGAGAATAGCTAGAGAAGAGAGGTCAGGTCAAGAGGAGAGCAAGAGCCAAAGAGCATATCTGGGTCATTCATGGAACAGCCAGGAGGAGATCAGGGTGGCTGGGGGTGTGTTAGCCAGGAGAAAGCAGGAGAAAATGAGAGCTTGGTAATGTGGCCACACTGTGTAGGACCTGGTAGTCATGGTAAGCTCCCTAGATTTTTCTGAGTAATAATTAAAAGGCTTTAAGAGGAGAGGTAACAAGCTATGACTCAGGATTTTAAAAGAATGACTGTTCTGGAAGATTTCAATTCCCCTCCCCCTCACTCTGAGTCCCAGGACCAACTGCACAGGCAGATCCATATTTGTAGGGCCCAATACCTGACCGTTGTTTGGCCTTCTGCTAGGAAAAGGACACAGAGTTACAAATACAAGACCTGGGAAGGGCCCTGAAGTGAAAGGCCTTCATGCTCAAGCTTCCTTTAGTGCCATACCAAATTTGCCTTTGGCTGCGTCAGGGGCTCTCCTGTGCTCTCTGGCTTCCAGTTGACAGCTCTTGTCCAGGCCCCTCCTAAAGTCCAAATTTTGTTGAGTCCCGGTTGCCCTAAAACAAGCTTGACTATCCCTTGTTGGCATTTGTGTACATGGTGCTCCATCAACTCTTCTCAGTCACTTTCCTGAGTGTGCTATGGTACACTCACTCCAGATTCCTGTTCACATAGGGAGAAAGAGAGGGTTAGGAGGCTGCTGAGATGACAGTGTCTTGTCTCCAGGTGGTGGCAATAGAGAAAGAGAAGGCTCCAGGATGACTCCAAGACTCCTGATCAGGGTGCCTTCCACTGCACCTTGGATCCATACTCTCCACACACAGCTTGGTGTGCCATGGAAACCCAACACATTTGTTCACAAGAACCCCACTATTTCCTTACAAACTGACTGAACCTTGCTAAGTCTCAGGTCCTTCTTGGAGATTAAAAAAATACCCCCCTGAAAATATCCTAAAAGCACCCAACCTGCAGTAGGTGCTCAGGGGATGTTTCTCTGTAAAGTCCACCCTGTCAGTCTTCACTTTCTCTGGAACCTTCTTCTGATCAAACTAGCCATGCAGAATGAGGGTTTGCTTTCAAACCTTCTGTTGTATCCACTATAAAGATCAAGCCACTTCTATTCAAACATTTTCTGTGATGTTGGTGCTTGGTCTCTTCAGCTCAGTTTTAGACTTGTGCAGGCCAGGGACCTTGCCATCTCCCGATGTCCCAATGGAGCCTACGTACAATGACATCAACCACAGAAGCAGCATTTCCTGAGCACACCCCACATGCCAGGAACTGTCAGAAGCACATTAAGCACATTACCTTGTTAATTCTGACAGCAAAACCACAGAGTGGTCCCTAATATCATCTCTACATTACTGACCAGGAAACAAGCGCACGGCAGTTAAAGAGCCCATTCAGGGTCACGGCTCTCAAGCAATGGGTCAGAGTCAAACCTGAATTCATCTAACTCCACAGCCAGCTCTCTTAATTGCTGCACTATGCTGCCTTTTATCCATGTAAGCACTCAAGAAATATTTACCTATTGATTAATCGGTAGCCTGTCCATGTTAATGATTCCAAGACTGTTTCTTTGTATTTCTGTGATTCCCAAATGCCAGCTCTCCTGAACAACATATCAATCATTCCTTCTAATAATTTGGCATCTGGTGATGGTAACTTACAAACTGCCAATTGCCCAGAAGGAGGATGAAAATTGAGACTGTTCAAATATTTTTAAGGAGTGGGAGTTGTTCAATGCCTCATTGTGCCACATGTATCTTTTTCTGCTGCTGGGCATGCGGGGAAAGGGCCATCCTGCCTGACTATAGGGAATGATCTGGGCCCTGAGACCTCAAGTCTGGCTGCTGGGCTCTTTCCCTCCCTCCTCAGCCCCAGAACTAGTGGGCTGACAAGCACTGATGGTATTTCAAGATAGATGCCTGTCAAGTGGTTCTCCTGTTGTGACAGTAGGCAAATACATTTTATTCCATGTAAGAATCAACAATAAACTTAGGCAAAGGAGGAAAAAGGAATACAGAATTTATTATGACAAATGCACTTGAAGGAATTTGGTTGATGGGTTTTTAACTAGAAGACAGAGAAGGGAATATTTTGAAGGAAGAAATAAATACATAGGCATAGAATCCCTAGACTTGGAGTATTCACTTCCTCCCATCTCTGACAGGCAAGCAATTCCTGTTTTTCTGAAGCCCAGCAAAAGTTTAGCTTTTCCAGGAAGCCCTCCTGGTTTCTGAGCCAGAAAGCATGACCTGGTCCTCTGAGCTCTCTCTATATATATCTACCCTTCTCTGAAGACACCATTTCACCTTAACTCAGAGCTCTGCTGAGCTCATCCTATTTGTTCTACTGGATTGTAACACCTTTCAGAGATGAGGCATCCAAATTGCCTATGTACAATATGTGGTATTTTGCACACAGTACATACTGTTCAATAAATAAAATATATGCACAGTGGATGTGCATTGGTGCTCAGTGTCCTAAGGGTAAAGCAGCAGTAAATAGCTCACCTCAAAGGAGAAATACATTTCTCAGTGTGATTCCAGGGGCAGAAGAGGAAGCCCACAAGTCACCAGAGGCCTCTCTCTGTGTTTAGTTCTGCATGGATGGTTCAGAAACCTCACCTTGAAAGTGAGTCTCTCATCTCATCTGAGTCCCAGCCTCTTCCATCTCTTCTCTCAGATGCCAACTGTAAACAATGTCAAATTTTGCATGAAAAGTGCTTTGCTTGTACCTAGATGTTTGGCACAACTATAAATAGAATAACATTTTATCCTAGAAATTGAAATTAGAGAACCAAAAGCAGTCTATTATATTAGTAACCAAAGCACAAAAGCAAGTTGTGGGGAAAGAGCCCCTAAGAGTATGGGTATGAGTCAAACAGCCTGGTTTCAAATTCCAGCTTTGCTCTTTCTAAGGTGTATGAATGTCAGCAAGTCACTGGGTTACTTCCTGTATGAAATGGGGATAATAAAACTCGTCTCTGGGGATTGTTAAGGACTTTTGAGATGCTGTTCAGAAAGCTCTGAGCACAGTGCTGGCCTCATGCTAAGTGCTCAGTAGCGAAATCAGGTGACACTGGTGGGAAGCAGAAAACTGGTCCCACCAATGACTCCTCTGGGTCTCATTTTGGGCCACCCCCTTCTCTGGTCCTCAGTTGTTCTACTAAAAAACAACTGAGCATGATGCTCCCTTGTCCCTTTCACTCCTAAATGTCTATGAGTCAGGCATGGGAACACAAAACACAGGGACCAAGAACATTGTCCAGAGGCAGGCGACCCAAGAGCATATCCTGGGGCCATCCTTCTGGGACTGTGGCCTTGAGCAAATTATTTAAGTTTTCTTAGCTTGAGCTTCCTCAGAGACAAAAGAAAATAATATTTATATAACCTTTATGAATCCAGGGTTCCATGTAACCTGGTCCTATTTAACAGCCAAAAATTATTAGAAGGAATTCCATTTGTATGAGAAACTTTCAAGTAATACACAATAATTATTTTTCAAACTACACCCCTCTTTTTTCACTCCTCTATCCTCTTGCCATCTCCCCAGTAGCTCTAGAATTTCTCCACAGCACAATCATGAAATTTTCTCACCAGTCTCAGCTACACAGGATTTTTTCTTCTCTTCCTTACCCCACCTCCCTTCCAATAAGAATCCATTCATTTTAGGAGAAATTTGGAGGCAGAAAATCCAGAGAAAAGGGACAGAATTCTTTCCATGAGGAGCAGATGGGGTGGGGGTGGGGGCTGAGAGCCATTATTCTTCCCATGTAAACAAATAAATAAGTTGTATTCTGCCTCTCCTAAGTGATTGTAAGACAATGAAATTAGATCATTTGCACTAAGCAGTCAGCCCAGTGACTGACATGTAGGAAGTGCTTGAGATATGAAGCCACTGTTATTGCTGGTTTGTGAATCTGCTTTTTCATGCAGATCTATCCCACTGCTGCCACCACACAGCCACCCTTCCCCTCATCACCTCCTCCAGCTGACCCTGGTTGATGAATTCCACTCAGTTTACAGCCATAGTCCAGGTCTGGTCTGGAACTCTCTCTGTCACTTCCTCCTCAATGACAGCCTGACTCCTTCACCAGTACTTCCTATCTCCTAGAAAAGAAAGTATTTCTGGCCCAGGCACACACACCCTTAAATGTCTAAACATGCCCTTCTAGTAGCTTCCAGTTGCCTTTCCCTTCCCACCATTGTTGCCACTTGTCATCTTATCTCAGAGTGCAGCCTCTAATAGCACAAGGGCTAAGTCTGTTTAACAAGCTCCGTCCTACACAGGGAAGGCTGGAGAGAGGAGTACCTGTGTGCTGGGCCCAAGTGAGGCTCAGAGAAGAATGCAAGAGAAGCTGCAGAGCTTAGAGCACTAGAGAAGGCAAAGCCCATGAGAAAGCATCGAGCTGTGCAGTAGCCATTGAAAGACATGATTTACTGAGCACTGAGAGAGCCACACTGGAGCTCATTTAAGGAAAAAGAATGAAGTATAACTTTGTGCCTCTTTTTTGTCCATTTTCTCACCCAACTCATGACTGGGGCCTTCACTGTTGCTCCCTTTTATCTATCAAACATTAATCTTAGCCCTAGCTATTTTGGCTCAGTGGATAGAGCATCAGCCTGCAGACTGAAGGGTCCAAATTTCTATTCTGGTCAAGGGCATATGCCCAGGTTGCTTGCTCAATTCCCATTAGGGGATTTGCAGGAGACAGCCAATCAATGATTTTCCATCATTGATGTTTCTATCTCTCTCCCCCTCTCCCTTCCTCTCTTAAATAAACAAAAATATATTTTAAAAAAAATTAATCTTAAAAACCTTAATTTTGCCATGTGTGGAATAAATAGCAAAGAAGAGACCAAGGACATTCTCTATTCCCCATTCCCAGGGACATAACTACTCTACCCAGGATCAAAGCCTTGAAAAAAATCATTAATGTGCTAATGATGCTATCAGGCATCATCCCTCAGACAAGAGAGGTGGCCGCAGGGGATGGGGAGCAGGGAAGGATGGAAGGTCTTCTGAGACCCAGAAATCCTTCCAGTGGGGAACTCCATACCTTTGCCCTGGGTAAAGCTGGATCTGAAGAAGGCATAAACATTGATGGACAGTGATTGAAAATAATGATCAAATGGGCACACTTTTAATCTTTCCTGGCAGCAAAAGAAACCCTCAAAAAGCAGTTTTCAGTTGGTCATTGTTGATGTTCACATGGGAAATTAGTGGCATGTGTGAAAATAATTTGCAGGTTTCAGAGACCTGGCAACCCACTGTGTCACCAATGAGACAAGATCATAAGATCCCAATGAGGGCACAGGAACAGCATCCACAGTGAGACCAGAGTCCCACCCAACTCTGAGCTGCTCAGCACATAATGAAGAAAAACAGGAAGACTGACCAAAAAAAGTCTGCGATTCCTGCTATTGGGCAATTCATGGAAGGAATCCAGGGAATTTGTTCAGAGGAAAATACTAGTGGCCTTCTATGAGAGATGAAGCTTGGGAGAGAGGGTAGATTTTGTTAAGGAGTTGACAGGAGAGTGAGGTTCAAGTATTTGCAGAGTCCTCATATAGACTAATGGGTGGAAGTCACAGGACCGGTGTTTAATTAAGGCATACTTGTTTTAATGCTTTTATTGATTTTTTGAGAGAGAGGAAGGAAGAGGAATAGACAGATAGAAACATCAATGAGAGAGGAACATCATCCATCAGCTGCGTCCTGCACGCCCCCTACTGGGAATTGATCTCCCAGCCCCAGCATATGTGCTAAGAATTGAACCACCGACCTTTTGGTTCCTGAGTTGATGCTCAACCACTGCACCACACCTCAGCACAGCTGAAGACAGATTTTGACAGGAAGAATTTTGTGACAGCCAGACCTGACCAAAGAACAGGAAGTCTTGCAGAACATCCACTTGGAAAGTGAAGACTAGCAGAAGTGGGGGCTCTATGGATTGAATAGTTGGATGGGTGAAAGGATATATAGATGGATAAATAAATGAATGGTGAATGGATGGATGGACAAGCAGATGTGTGTATGTATATAGGATATAGAATATATGGATAGAAGGGCAAATATATGTAATATATAGACAAAGGGAAGGACACACAAAGAGACATACATAATGATATGTTGGACAATTGATGGACGCCTTCAAAGATGCACTCCAATTCTGAGAACCTACAATCACATGATAATTTGGGCAAGAAATACCTAGTCTCTATGATTTCACAACCAGTAAAATATGGTGGGTTGACATAAAGTTACCAGCTTTTAACACTGTCAAGTTAATAACAACCACTGTTTATTGAGACAGATGAAACAGACCAGAATGGAATGAACACAGTCCCTCCAAGAAAAATCAATGATAACATCTGTGTGTGTGTGTGTGTGTGTGTGTGTGTGTGGTTCATTTTACATAATATTGTGATATTGTCCTCATTTTTCTTAATAGATGCAGGTTTGAGAATTAGTGATTTATACATTCATTATTCATATTATTTTCAACTACATTTTCTGAGCCACAGACTCTAATGACTCTAAGAATGTATGAATTTATAATAGGCAACAAGTACTCCATTGCTTTTGAGACAAAGCAGGGAAGGTAAGTGAAGCGGGTGGAGCCTGGGGACTATGGGGACCGGATGGTGAAAACCTGAAGTAGCCACACTCACCGGTGATGGCAATGCAGTCTTAGTTCCAATTGATTGTCACCATGCAGGAAGGAAAACCCAATGTTGATGGCCAGATTTTCTGGTTTACTGAGAAAAACTGGGCATATGAATTTTTAAAAATATTTTTTATTGATTCTAGAAAAAGAAGGGAAAGGGGGAGAAAGAAAGGTTGATGTGAGAGATATAGATCGATCGACTGCCTCCTGTACACACCCTATGATTGAACCCACAACCCAGGCATGTTCCCCAACCAGGAATTGAACCAGCATCCTTTTGGTGCATGGGATAACACTCAACCAACTGTTCCACACAAGCCAGACTGGACATACAAATTTTATGATGAATCTCTTTATTTAAAAATATTTGCAATTAAATTTTAAAAATTGACCTGTGTTAGGGCCAACATCCTTGACCCAATTAAAAGCACACTCAATTGTGGGTCAGATTTGGCCCAAGGGCCATGGATTTGCAACTTCTGCTTTATATAGTGTATTTGGAGTAGGAAGCAATTAAAAAAAAAAAAAAAAGGCACCAAAAAGAACAACCAAAAATCTTCTTTGATTAATACTTGGGGGTGGGAGACATACACATACACACAAAAAGCCACCGTATTTCGCCTCCTGGTAGATAATTTCTCCACAGTCTATTTCCAGAAGATCCGTAATTCGGGCTTCAAACAACCTATGATTTACATCCCGGACGGTGTAAAAGATACTGTGCTGAGCCTTCTGAGTGTGCTCTGTGTGTTTGTATAAATCTCGCCACTCAAAATATCTTCCACAGTTGACTGACAGCCTGTGTAATTTAGCAGAAGGCTAAAAATTAAAATCTTTGAGCTTGCTGAGGGAGTGAAAGAATATAGTAACACTGTGTCACCCGCCCCCTCACCCAGGCCCAGGCTCAGCAGATGCCAGGGATGTTCATTTTGGAGACGGAAGAAAATATTTGTATTTAGATTTATTAAGTCATTATTCCACCATTTGTTCCAATGTGCTTTATTAAAATCAGATCTCATCTCTGTTTTGAAAGTATTACCTGATTTACATAAGCCAGTCCCAGCCCTAATTACGGCTTCCTTCGGTTTCTTTTCATTCTGAGGGACGTTTGCTCCCTGCTTCTGTTTTTGTCGCCTGCCTTTACGGCCCATATGGCCTTGAGATAGTAGAATCTTCAACCTATAAATAGATGGTTCAGAGCAGCCCCGCTGCCAGTTATCTGTCCACACATCAACATTACCATAATTGCAACAGTGAATGTGTAATCTCTCTAATCACACGTTCCAGTCAGAAAACTGGATTGAGTTTCAAAAATTGTATAATTTGAGGCTTTCCTGAGCTAACCGCTGGACGAGTAAGCTACTTTGGGTTGTCCAGGGCTTGGCTTTGCCTCTCAGCCTGGCCGGGACAGACCTGAGGCAGCATTTGGCTGTGGTTAATGGCAGTGCCACCTTCACTCTGAGATAAGGACTCTGGGGGAATATGAGAAGCACAACTTTCTGAAGCCTGTTATGAGCCAGACACTTTGCACATGCTCTATTTATTTTTCATTCTATTTACCTTATTAGGGGAAAATACCAGGAATACTCCCATTTTACAGGTGACAACACAAAGTCTCTAAGAGGTTAAATGAGTTTCCAAAGGCCACACAGCAAGTAGCTGAGATTAAGATGTAAGTGTGAGATTCAATTTCACTCCCAGGTAAGCAGCTTTCATCTATTCTATAACATGATGAAGGTGTCAGTGTTTTCCCTTTTTTGTTCCTCCAAAATGCTTTCATTTCTGTCATTTTAGCTGATCCCCAGAACCCTCAGAAGAGGTCTTTATCAATAACAAAATGGAGTCTGGGAGGTTAAATATACCATCCCAGCTCACACAGCCTCTGAAGATAGAGCTGGGATTTGAATCTAGAGTGACTCCCAAACTTGTGTGTGCTCTTTTGGAATCCTCCACAGCCCAGGTGCTGTCTGGGGGGTCATTCCCTCTTCTTTCATAGCTTTGTTTTCTTTGCCAGCATCTCAGAAGGATGCTGTGATTGGGCTGGGGTCAGTGCACCGATCCCTGGGAAAGGAGGAGAGAGGAGGGCAGACTTTCTGCCAGTTTCCCCAGAACTCCCATGGGGACAACTCTCTCCCAGGCCTGACGGGAGTTCAAGGAAATTGCTTCTGAAGACTGCAGAGGAGATGCTGGAAAAAGGGTTCCTTTTGTTTTGCATTACAAGCTTTCTCTGGGCAATGTTATTCATGCTCAAGGTCTCTGGAGTGGGGAGGAAGCTGATGACACCCTGATAAATGGACTGGTCCCCACAGACCAATGCCAGCTCTGGTGGTGCCCAGTAATTGCATAGCCTTGCAAACTTTCAGATGTTTATTAGCTGCTTTAAATTGAGTGCTAATCATATGATGGCCTGTTCCCTCAAGTCTCACTCCCCTCTTTTCTCCTTTCTCCCTCCTTCTTTCTTTTTCTCTCAAAAAGAGTCATCAAATCCAATTTCTTTTATTTTTCCAGATGAGGAAACTAACAATAAGAAAAGGGAAGAGTCTTGCCCAAGGTCATAAGTACATCCTGAGTTCTTTTTGTGGTGTTTTGAGCTGCATGCATGTACACACACACACACACACACACACACACACACACACACATCCTACCACACTCTCATCTCTACAGTTATTAACTAGGTCACCAAGCTCCTTTCCCTGTCAGAATTTTAGGCAAGAAATCAGGGACCAGTGTTCCCCTCCTCAGCACTCTCCCTATAGTATCCCATCCCAAGAAGTCAGAAAGCTTAGTTCTCACATGACCCTGCCATGGCCCTGACTCACAGGGAACCTACGGTGAGTCAACCTTATCTCTGGTGTCACAACTGGGTGGGCCTGGCAGGTGCAAGTGAGGCCACGGGACCCCTTCACTTCTCCCATACCCACACAAGGCTCTGAGCACCAAAGACAGACCCAACAGGAGCATCAGCATCACTTGGTTTAAAATGCAGACCCCCAAGCCCCAGCACAGCTTACAGAGCCTTAACCTGGGGGTGGGGGCACTCTGTGTTTTAGCCGGCCCTTGAGTATTTCAGTGCTCACCTGAATTTGAGAATTAAGGGTCCAGATCCAGCCCAGCCCTGCAGCTCCTTCCCAGATGGAGGCTCACCCACCTGATGGTTCAAACCCAACTCAAACATTTATACGCAGTCACAGTTTTCCTTCACCTTCCTCAGGCAAAGCTACTTCCCCCACCTCTCGTCTTCTATGACTCTTGAAAAAAAATAATGCTCCTTACATACTACTGACAGGCTGCACAGCTCCTGGGACTGCCTGTGCACAGTAGGTACACAATGCATACGTTTGCTCAAGCCCAATCACACTGACCACTGGTACCCCAAGGACTAGTTCCATGCCAAACACAATGATTGTTCTAAACCCAAAAGGAAACTTCATCATTTACAACCAGTAGGGCTCCCTTCACAATTTTTCCCTGGGGCTCCTGAGGGCTGGCCACAAGTTCACCTCTCCTTCCTGGTTTTCTCCAGTGCCAACCTGCACCTGCTCTGGCCAAAACCATCCTGTTGAGACACATCAGGCTTGGGCCTAACACTTAGTCATTCTTTGGTGACAGCTCAGCTCAGCCTGGGAAGAGGCCTATGGTGTGACCTCCTGCAGCCCTCCTGACCCAGATGAGGGGAGCTTGTCCAGGACTCACAGGCTGGCTCTCTGGGTGAGGAAGAGCCCCTCCCTACTGTGAGAAATGGCCAAGCAGTTTGGGAGAGTGGCCCCCGAAGTCCCCTGGAAGGCCTTCCGATAGCAGGCTGGTTTCCTCCAGGCCCCAAAGGTGCACCTCCTCCAGGAGGCAGGAGGGGTGAGCTATCTCACATGCCCCACTCCCCAGAAAGCTCATATTCTTGGTGCCTCAGGATGTCAGTATCATCCTTGGTTACATGGGGATTGAGATTCACCTGTGTGAGAACAGCTTGCCTCAGACACCTTGGCCAGTTTCACATCCAGAAACAAATGTCATGAAGCTGAAATTCCTTTCTAACCCTGAGCTATCTCCTCACCCAATGGTTCCCTACTGCCTCAGGATCTCTGTGCATGCTCTTCCCTCTGCCACTGATCCTCTCCCCTATGATGCATTCTAAACCCAAACCCACAAACTAGTAGCTGATTCGGCTGCGAGTGGGATGGGGAAAGAGGACAGCTGCCCAATGAAATGGTGTGGGAAAGTAAAAGATAATAAAAATCAACGTTCTATCATTAATATGCTGTGTGACTTTAAGTGGGTCTCTTTTCCAATCTGGGTCTTGCAAATAAAAGGCTTAGAATCTATATTGCTGCCACACCCTCCTCCAATCATAGAAAATGATTTAGTGGTTTGTATGTTGGTGTGCGTGCAACGTGTGGTTCCTCTAAGCACAATTGGACCATTTAACCAGATTCTGCTTCATGTTCTTCTCTTTGAGCCCCAGAGACTTGGTCTGGTCAATGAGCAGCCTTATGTCTTCCCTGGGTGGCACTGGTGCACCCTCCGCTGTGACCCAGCTTCCTCCCCCGATGGGCCAGTGCCTAACAACAATGAGCCGAGTGTCCCTTTTTCTCATGGATCACTCCCTTCCCGTGTGCTCTGGGGGACTATCCTCTCCAGAGGCTTAGAGACACCCTGCTGGAGAAACTGCGTCGCCAGGGCACACTCCGGAGGCTTAGGTGGCAGAGAAGAAATTTGTTGGTTTCTCTGCAAGTCCAGCCAGAGCGGCGTCCTGTTACCACGCCTCTGAGCTGGACACAGCACACTGGAATGTGAACCACATGAGCGGCAAGGTTTCCTGTTGACACTTGTCCCAGAGAGATGGTCCCTGCCTGGCTTGGGCTCTCAGGTTGCACAACACCTGGAGCAGGTTGGCTCTGGGCAGAGCTCCTGATGCCGGAGAGGAGAGAAAAGCCTTTGTGCCTGCAGGGTCTGGTCTGCCCTGCCCTCTGCCTTCGGCCCGAGGTGGAGGGTAGGATTCCTGACAAGTTGATGGGTGGTTGGAACATGACCTGGTCACTCTCCAAGCCACTCCCCTGGCACCCGTGTGTGTGTGTGTGTGTGTGTGTGTGTGTGTGTGTGTGTGTCTGTGTGTGTGTGTTGGCGGGGGGAGGGGGGAATGGGGGGGAGGTCTGCTCTGAAGGCCTGAAGCAGAGGTAACAGTGACCTAAACCAGACTGCTGTCCCCTCCTCAGAGAAGCCGAGAGCAGGGCAGCTAATAAACCCCAGCGCTACTGTGCCTACAGCTTAAGAGCTTTCTGTGTTCCCTTTCACTCCCACCATGCAAGTGAGAGGAAAGATGAAATGAATGACCTGCCCTGCACTGGAACCACACTTGTCTTTTTCCAGAGTCCAAGGCCCTGACCTCTGATCCAACACTCTGTAGCCAGACTGGATGCCAGCCTGTACTCCCTCACAGGCTGACACTATGCCAGCATGTTTGAGCACACTAATGCAAGGGCAGCCGCTGCGTCTAGAGAGAGCCCAGCTAACTTAAGGCATCCTGACACTGTTGGCCCCAGCTGGGAACTGCTCCGCCTTCCAGGCCTTGGTGGTGGCTGTGTTCAGCTGGACGGGTGACTCAGCGGCCCTTGTTCCCACATATCTGGAAGGTTGAGCCAATCTCCCCTGGGTGTCGGTTTGGCTCTGTCAGCCCATCTGGGGGTGCCGTGGCAGCCAGCCTCCCGTCAGCAAGTCGCTAAGCCTTGGACCAGCCTTCCCAGCCCAGTCAAGGGCTTGGCCTCCTCCTCAGCCTGCTGCCTCTCCCATGAGATCAGAGGGCCACTTCTGAATTCCTCTGGCCACCTCAACCCTCCCCTGGCCAGACTGTGGTGATTTCCTTGGCATCACTCCCAGAGCCCCTGTGCTGCCCCTTTAAGGAGTTCATCTCCCAGATCAAACAGTTTGCCTGCCAGGCCCAAAGGCCCCAGGCTTGTTGAGAACAAGTTCTGTGGTGTGTGAAGGGAAGGGGCATAAAACCAGGGAGGGAAGTGAATCTTGGCTGGACTTTCAAACGGGATGTGTGGGAAGGCAAGATACAGTTAGGCCATGCAGGTAGAGTGCAAGACCATCTGCTGAAGTCCAAGAGAAACACCACGCCACAGTCTCGGGCTCTAACCCCGGAGGCGGCGTGTGGGAGTGTGGTAGCACTGTGAGTGTGAGCAAGGCCACGCCTGTGAAGTGGGCGTCACCACACCTGCCAGCCAGCACGTAGCACACCACACACACAAGCCTTCTTATAAAGGGTCTGGCTGGCAAGAGGCCTGTCTGGACATGGGTATTTTGTTCCATCCCATGTGTGAGTCCAGCAAGATTGGTGCAATCTTTGATTGCTTGATTGCTCTCAGCTCATGTTTATCATCCTGGGATCCTGTGGGAAAGGACCTCTCTGGTATTTGAAATAGCTGAAATAGCACCGTGCACTGCACTTGCTGGCTGCTGTTCCCCCTCCTTCCAAGCAGCACCCCCCGGGGAGCAGAGCAGACATACCCCTCTCCCCTCACATACACACTTGACCCATCAGGAGTTGAAGATTGGAAATAGGATGTACCTTGCTGGCAATCATTCCACAATTTAGGATGACTGAAGAAACTAGCTTTCTTGAGCACTATATATGTGCCAGCCATGGGGTGGCTCTTGAGGACACTGAGGTGCATAAGACATTATCCTGCCAAATAAGGTCCATGGGGAAGAAGTGGGGAGAAAAGGGGGGTGCCAATGACCTCCATCCCAGACAGATGGACAATAAACTGTATATGAGGTGTGGACACCTCACCGATAGGACCCGTTTCAGTGAGGAAGGAGTGCTCTTCAGGAGGATTCTAGAGGCTTCATGGAGGATGTATTGGGGCTCTGAAGGATGAGCAGGAGTTTGCAGGGTAGTCAGGGAGAGAGATGCCCCTGCCTGGGCTGACCAGCAGGCTAGGAGCTCTTCTGGAGCATCCCACATGTGACATCACAGTGTTGGGAAGCCCTGTGAGGCAATTGAGACACATGCACTAGGGACATGTGCTCATCCTGTGACCCAGGCCTCTGTCTTCCAGGAATTGATTGGGCAAGACAAGACTCACCCCTGGCATATTTAGAGAGCAATACATGCCAGCGGGGCTCCAACAGTGGGTGTTGCCCGTTAGGTCTGATTTCACTTCACTCCCAGATAACTCTGTGAACACTTCCACAAGCAGACATACTGTACATACACAATTTGCACATCATTTCCAGGGGCTCAAGGACAATTTCCAACCCCATTGGCTTCATTGCTGAACCTCAATATGGCCCTGCTCCTGCATTCTGCAGATAAGGAAACTGAGGCAGAAATGGAATGTAACTTGCCAGAGGTCCACATGAGTCACAGCAGAACCAGGCCTAGACTCCTGGCTTCTGCCTCAGGGTTCTCCCATAGGCCCCCTGATGCTGCCATCTGCTTCATATATGTCCCTGACCAGCTGCCGTTCTCAGGGTCCTGCCCCGTGATGGAGGGAATGAGTGACAGCCTATTCCCAACCTGCAACTCCTCTTTTAGCAAAACTTTACCTTCTTATTTTCATCCTCCTTACCCAGTCCTGCTGGTTCTCTGCCTCTTGGTGGCCCATCTCTGTGGCAGGCCCCCACCATGCACCACTCACCCAATCCATGCTCAGGCATCCTCCTCCCTGGCTGCCCCTGCTCACCCTCCACAGCCAACCGCTGCCTGGATTTCACTCTCATTCAAATCCAGTCCTTTCTCTTTCAGCCAGGAGTCCAGGCCCTCCTCACCTCCCACTGGGGCTGTTACCACAGCCAGAAAAATATTTCTAAAGCATACAAACATGTCACTTTTCTACTGAAAACCTTGAACGGATCCCCTGTGGCCTTAAAAATTAAGTTCAACCTTTTGGTCTACAAAGGCCCACATGGCTGACACCATCTACAGTGTTAGGGTCCCCTCCTGCCTCCTGCCCACTCCCTTCTTGGCACCAGCAAGGGAAATGCTCCATACTCCCAGCAGCCTCTAGAACATTTGTTCCCACTGGTCTTTCTATCCTGAGGAATAAGATGTGCTTGGGCCACCCGAGTACCCTTTGGCCTCAAGGTTTGCTTGCATGCTTGCTTTTTAAATTCCCTCTTGACAGAAATTTTCCCAAAGGGCCCAGTCCCATTTTCCCACTTCTGAACTTTTGAAAACCCCTTAAACACAGAGAATAATTTGTAAACATCCTTCCATAGTGGTTTCCCTAAACAGGCTGACACAACTTTTTATGCATGGGTATTTCTAGGGCCTGAAATTAAAATTAGGAGAAAGGGTCAATATAGCAGTGTGCACTGGCCCATTTGCTGAATAAATAAATATTAATCAAGAAGTTCAACCCATAAATTCAATAGGAACAGGGCTGATATTCTAAGTCCCAGACAGTTCAGAGTTGCAGGAATAATCAACACAGCTGAGATGTGCTGTCAATCAGGCAGATGGGAACCTGGGACCCCACCATCATCCCCTCTGCAGCCTGCACAGCCACATTCCCAGCTCTCCTAACTGGATTTTCTAGAACAGTGGCTCCCTGTCTTATGTCTGCAATTTGTAGGATCTGATAAGAGACTTGCTTCCAAGTTCAAAAGGGACTGACATTATAAACAGTTTCAAAGAGAATCCCTTTTTTCATTGGGGAGGCAATATACGGTAGGAGATGAGAGAACTTGTAAGTTAGAGCAGCAGAAGGGGATCCCAGAGCCACCTTTGGATCAAACTGCATAACTTCTCCATCCTTAGTGCCATCTGCACAGTAGGGGTATAATGGACTCACCTCCTTGGGCTGTAGTAAATGATATAATGCAAATGAGCATATAGAATATGCTCAGTAAATAGTATTACACTGAGTGGCCAGATTATTATGATCTCTAAACACATAATAATCTGGCCACTCTGTGTATATCCTATATAATACAAGGCTAATATGCAAATTGCCCCCTCGACCAGGAGTTCGACCAGCAGACAACATGTCCCCTCCCCCTGACCAGGCTGGCTGGACCCCACCCATGAATGAATTCATGCACCAGACCTCTAATATATATACTGAGTGGCCAGATTATAATGCATTCAGAGATCATAACAATCTGGCCACTAGGTGTATAGTAGTGCTGGTTGTTAATGAAACCACCTATGTGAGCAGGGCAGGTATATCAATATACATTAAAATAATCTTTGGCAGAATGAGATTATCTCAGCTGTGGAAACAAGTCATATAGGCCAGCAACTTAGAACTGTAATTCAGGAAGGGAGAACTTGACAGAGCTGAAGCCTACTAGGAGACAAAGGACAGGTATTATAGACTAGATAGGAGTCCCCCCAAAATATCATGTTCTGCCTTGGCCAGTGTAGCTCAGTTGGTTGGAGCATTGTCATGTGCACTGGAAGGTCACAAGTTTTATTCGAGGTCAGGGCACATACCCAAGTTGTGGATTGGATCTCTGGTTGGGGTGAGTAGGGGAGGCAAGCGATTGATGTGTCTCTCTCACATCAATGTTTTTTAAAAATGGCCCTTTCAAAGGCATATTACTTTTAAAAAAAAAAATCGGGTCCTAATCCCTGGAGTTTATAAATGTGACCTAATTTTGGGGGAAGAGGGTGAGGGGGGAAGATCTTTGCAGATGTGATTATCCTGGATTATCAGGATAGGTCCTAAATATAATTACAGTGTTCTTAGATAGGCAGAGGGAGAGCTAAAACACAGACACAGAGGAGAAGGTGATATGAAGATATATCAGAGATATTTGAAGGTGCTGACCTTGAAGAATGGAAGAGTAATGCGGCCACAAGCCAAAGAATGCTGGCAGCCACCAGATGCTGGAGGAGGCAATGACCAGATTCTCTTCTAGAGCTCCAGAGGGAGTGTGGCCCAGCTCACACTTTGATTTTGGTGCTCTGAGACTAATTTTGGACTTCTGGCCTCCAGAACTGTGACAGAATATATTTCTGTTGCTTTAAGCCACCAAGTTTGTTTGTTACAGCAGCCCTAGGAAACCAATTCATGAGAATCATAGATTCTAGCCTATTTTACTCATGAGTACACATAGACGCAAAGAGCAGCAGCACTTACTCAAAGCCACACAGCACATTAGGCCCTTGGCCAAGGCCAGACCCAAATCTCCAGATCCCTGCACCACTGTGCTTCCTCTTCTATCTGCTCTCCTAGTCACACAGGACCCCTTCCAGCCTGCTCTAGGAGATGCCTTGTTTGCCACAGTGACTCTATCTTTCTTACTACTGCCCTCAGGTGCAACCAGCTAGTACCAAACACTGCCCCTGGGATCACCAAGCCCTTAGCCTGGATGTCCACCTGTCACCTGCACCACAGGTTGGGTTCTTTGGGAGCATATTCTGAGAGGGAGTGAGGGTCCAGCTATTTATTAAGGATCTATGCCAGTGAAAGAAGCAGGAGGAAGTTGGATTGGATAGAGGGAGACTAAAGTTGAATTGTGACAGAGGCCTAACAAAGCCTCAGCCAGTCAGGCAGTTGTCCTGTGTCCAGCAGAGGTAGCCCAGACCTTTCCTTCCATTTATTTATTTTTTAAATCCTCACCTGAGGATTCTTTTCCATTGATTTTTAGAGAGTATGGAAGAGAGAAGGAAAGACAGAGAGAAATATCAATGTGAGAGAAACACATCAATTGGTTGCCTCCTATATGAACCCCAGCCAGGGACTGAGCCAGGGAGGAGCCTGCAACCTGATGGTGCCCCTGACCAAAGTCAAACCTGGGACCCTTCAGTCCTCAGGTCAACACTCTATCCATTGAGCCAAACAGGTGAGGGCACCTTCCATCTTGCTTAGGCACCAGGTGCACGCTGCCCTGGGGAAGGCATGACTTGGAGCAAGGTGGGTCTCTGCAGTGAGGCAGACCCTGCAAGAGCTGTCAGCTAGAGACCACTTGCAGACCCCAATCCCTGCAGCTGGGCAGCAGGGCCTTCCTGAAAAGAGGGCCTTGGCATGTGTGGACCAAATATTCTGCAAACAGGGAGTGCTAGTCTGTTTTCTTTGCTTTATGATCAAAAGGGGTGGATGCAAGATGGATGGAAGTAGAGTTGGATTTATGTCCATTGTGCTCAGAACCCACGGTCACTTCCCAGCAGCTCCATCTTATCCCAGCCAATCCTGACAGAAGTTGAAAGGTCAGTCTTCTGCTTGCTAACTGGAAGAAGCGTATCCCCCTCCACTGGCCTGAGTTTGGGAGAGCTGGACTGCAATCCATCCTACCACATTCACCCCACAGAGGCTGTCACCCCACACACCCCACCTCACAGTGTCCTGGAGATCTTCTGGCCACAGCAGTCTGCCACAGGGTCTGACTCTCCCATCCCGGGTCCCTTTAGCCCTGCTACCCTCACTCCAGCTGGCTGCAAGTAGTCTAGTTCTTCCCAGCTCTGGTTGCTGAGACCTGTTTCCCCAAACCCCCATCTTCCTAAGTCTATGGTTCATATGAGACCATCAAGCTCTGAATCACCCACTAGTCTTTTTTTTTTTTTTTCCTCTTACTTTCTTAATGGTCTGAATGAGTGTAAGTGTGGTCTTGTGTTGTCCAGCAGACTGTGAGCACCTTAAAGGAGAGGGCCAACCAGTCTCCAAGAATACCAAGCATGGGGCAGTGCGGGGACCCTGGCACCCCCAGAAAACACCTTGGTAAATTGGTTGGTGACTCACTCATGCTAAATCTGCAAATGTGTTGGAAGACTGGAGAATGCAGGGGCAAGAAGTGAGGGCTTATTGAGCAGCTACTATGTGCTAGGCACAGATGCTAGCAAACCATTCTTAGTATGTGCTGCCATTTAGTGCTCACAGCAGTTTGTAAGATGGATGTGGTTCTCCTCCACTTTATTGTGAGGATCTGAGCCTGGGGAGCTTACATGAACAACCTAGGGTTATGCAATGACAGAGTGGTGGGGCCCAGCCTGCGCCAGGTCTGCCTGCCTCCAGAGCTCACAGCCCTTTGGTTGGCCCAGTTACTCAGAGCGCTCTCACTCTGGCCTGGTTTGACACATGTGGGCCAGTTGGCACTACTCATTGCTCTGCCTCTGGAGCTCTAGTGACCTTTGCTCACTCTTTCCTGGCCAGCCCCTTGGGGGCTGGAGCTAGAAACCTGCATTCCTACTGGGACTCAAGCCATCCTGTATCTGGTATACTGGCCAGGTGCACAGGCACTGCCAACTTCAGGCCAAGGGCCCAGGGAGCTTGGGACCCTGCCATGGTTCTCAACACCAGGCACAAGTGCTGCCTTTGTGGGGGGCTTCTCTGTTCAATGCTCTGGGAGCTGAAAGGCTCTTTGAGGCCACCTGGTCTAACCCTTTTGTTCTCCTGATGGGAAAGCTGAGACAAAGGAGGAAGGTGGCTTGCCTAGGAATTCAACAAAACCAGGTTCCGAACCCAGGTGTCCTGACTCCCAGTTTCACAAATGTGCAGAGAGAAAGCAGAACTGGATGCTCTCAGGCCACACAAGAAAAGCCTGGCTCTCTGCTTCCTCTGGAAGCTGCACTATGCCGTCTCCCAGGGAGTCATGAGGGACGAGCAGGTCAGCTGGGCTCCAGGCACCAACAGGGACAACTGCAGGGGGAGGCTGGGAGTCCCATAAGTCTTCCTGAAAGCAAGGATGTGAGGCCCAGGCACAAGCCTCCATATACGCTTGCTGACTCCATGCAGGAAGAGGGCTTTCAGCTGAGCTGAGAAGCAGGCTAGGAGTAGAAGGCCTTGAAGGGTTGAGAGGGCCTCACAGATGAGCTTTACATTCTGCTACCATGTGGGGACTATGGAGGCTTGGCTGCCCTTGCGCCTGGCTCTGGGAGCATCCCATGCTCCAGGCGGTGGTGAACCAAGCCCACAGTTTCCCAAAGTGGCTGTCACTACAGCCCATGCTGCGAGGATGGCTGGGAGAGAGCACCTGTCCCACAGCCAGCTCAGCTCCAACCTCAGGGAACTGCTGTCTGCACATTCCCTCCCCCTGCTGAGTGGAACCCTGCCAGAGGTGCAGGTCTACTTCCATGTGGTCACCAGGCTCTCCTCCCTCTTCTGGCTAGGCCTTTCCCATCCTTTGACAGACAGGTCACCGGGCCCAGTGGAGTGCCTGATATGCTAGAATCCACAAGGTCCGTGCGTCTCCAGGGGTCTTCAAACTACGGCCCGCGGGCCACATGCGGCCCGCAGAGGAGTCTGATCTGGCCCGCCAGGTTTTTTGGGCAGTGAGCGCAGCCGAGGTGTTACAGTAGGAATTAGTAGTTCATATAGTCCGGCCCTCCAGCTCTCTGAGGGACCATGATCTGGCCCCCACTTTAAAAAGTTTGAGGACCCCTGATAGGCTCTGCCCTCTTCCATCAGCATCCAGCGTTTGGTGACCTCAGAAAGCCCTGCCCCTCCCAATTCCCTTGCCTGCTCCACAGCTCACACAGTGAGGCCTCTGTGTGAGCCGTGGAGTGGAGGCAGGCCTGACCCTGAAGGAGATGGGACCCTGCTCTTGAGGGGCTTGTAATCAATGGAGCAAAGAAAACATAAGACATAATTTCACTGCAACACAGGCTAAAATGGGTCATGCCTTGAAGCATAAGGGATGGGGTAATTGTTCTCAGCTGTGAGACCCAGACATGCTCCTCAAGAGGTGGCACCCACACTTGCCCTTGAGGAGTAGTTAAGACATATGTGCAAGGCTCAGAGCCATGAGTGGGCATGATGTATGCAAAGGTCTTGGTTGTACAAGAACTTTAACCCAGGGGGGCTAGAGATGAGACCTGCAGGAACCGAGGATGAAGGATCTTGGGTGGCATGGTGGGGAGCCAGAGGTCATGAAACCAGATTTGGGAAAATAAAACACTATGGTTACAATATCAAGAATGAGAGGGCGGAGTAATAGTAGCTGCCAGAAGCCTGATGAGAGGAGGATGGCAATGGCCCAGAGTGTTGGCCTGGTCTATTGGGTATGTGTAAGGAAGAAGATACCAGGATTTGTTAGAAAGTGGAATTGTCCGAGTTGTGACTGTTTGAGTGGCAGGTTTGTGGGGAGAAAAGGCAAAGTTGTGAAGGAAGGGTTGGCATGCACCTCTACTTCTGGCCTAGGTGCCTGGTGGCTGGAAGTGCCATGACCCTGGAAGGGGACAGGGGAGAGAACTTTGGGGAGCTCAGGAAAGATATTGACCCCAGAGATGGCAACTGAGAGTCCTGAGGTGGAAGGGGAGTTCAGGAGGTGCTGGGGAACAATTGCAGAGAAGCGAGCCTCTGGATGTGAGGAGCTCACCTCCCTACCCCAGGCCACCTCCTCTGCCTCTCAGAAACAGCCTACCGGTACTTCTTTAGGAACATACCCCACTGTGTGTTTGGGAAAATTGTGTTGGAAAGATTGGAAAGATTCTTTCCAAAAATCGGGACTTTTTAAAAACACTGAGTGACGTGGGAAAAATTGTTAAAAATCGGGACTGTTCCGCCAAAAGCTGGGCAATCTGGTCACCCTACAACTTGGCACCATGGCAACCTTCTCCCCCTCAACCCCACCAGCTGTGATGTTCACTTTCCCAGGTGAACTCACAGTCCAAGGCCTGGCCATACCCTTACCTACATCCATAGCAGGCTGAAGACAGCAGATTTACATCCCACCTTACCCCACCATGCTTCCTCATCTGTCAGCATGCCCTTCCTAGCCACCAAACAGACTGCTCTCTAATCTTTTATTTCTCTACAAGTACCCTCAGCCATCTCTCTGTATCCAACCCACAGAGGACTTTTCATGAATAAGAGGTCACCCATTATTCTGTTATGTCACTGAGATATCTGGCCTTATTTGTTACTGCACCTTAGCCCAACCTGTCCTGACTAATACAATCCCTGTGCAGAGATCACATCATGCCAAGTTCACACCACCTATTCCCCACTTTCTCCAGCCACCCATATCACCACCCCTACTCACCCATCCCTTCCAAGCTGCCCTTTCTTCTGCTGCCTCAAACTCCAGAAGCCCTGCCTATACTCACTCATACATTCCATCAACTCACCTGGCCTTTCCATCACCCCAACTGAAGTGCAATCTCCTAAGAGAACTAAAATAGGGCTTGAGTGTCCTTTGTGTGCCTCAGAGAACCAAGCACCATGCTAAGGCACTACTAGTGACTAAGCCACTTAAAATTCCAGATTGCCTGGTCTTCCCTTCTTTCTCTACTCCACCCTGCCTCTGAGATCCCATGTGGGGGAATAGGAGAAAGCCAGGACAGAAAGACAGAAAATATCCTGATATTGTTCTAAGGCCGCAGCCTGTGGTTGTGGAAGGAAGCAAGGGGTGGGGCAGAGAGTTGGGAGATGGGGAAGAGAGGTTAACAAGATTAAAAAAGCCATAATAAGACCACAGCACAAACCCTGCAATTATGTTCCCAAATTTAATCAGAATGGCTTCCTGCACAGGCCCCATCAGGTTCTGCCTCCCAGACCCATCACTGGAGATGTTGCAGAGCATGGAGTCTTTGAAGAGCAAGGCCCATGGGCAGGGTCTGCCTTCCAGCACCACTCACCCCAGTCTATGCCACCCTGATAGGCTCACAAGAGCTTGACATGACTTAATCCACAGTCAGCCAGGACTCAGAGAAAATCCTCCTCCCCTCATTACTCCTCCCTGTCACTTAGCCTCTGCTTCTCAACTATGCCACCCACTCCTCCTGCTACCCCAGCAATGTGGACTTAATCCATAGCCCTGGCCAAAATGTATGGCCCCAAGCTCTCTTGGGCTGAGGGCCTCCAGGGGTGGCCCCTTTCTGAGTCATGCCTCACTAACAGATCTGGCCCCACTAAGAGATCTGGGTTTATTAGTGCTCACTGATGACCTATCTGCTCCCCTATTTTCCAGCCTGCCTGTGACAAAGTGAGGCCATGCAATTAGTTCTGAACAATGGACTATGACTTCCAGGTCAAAGTGAAGAATCAGCATTCTTTCTTCTTTTCCCTCTTCCCTGTCCTAGTGATCTTGGACTACATGCATTTTGACTGGTCTACCTACAAGATAAATAAGGCAAACCAACCCATATTGAACCTTCCAGCAGTGAAAAATAATTCATGATTGTGTTAAGCCACTAAGAAGTCAGGGTTTATTTGTTCTTACACCATACCCAAGCCTGTCCTGACTAATACAAATCTGTTGCTGAGAGACTAAGGAAAATATTTTTGAGTCACATCCAGTAAGACAGCACATCTGGTTCCAGGTCATGACACTTGAGCTCTGGCAACTGATTGGTGTGTAAATAAGGGAAAGTCTCTTAACCTCCTTGGGTTTCAGTTTCTTTATCATTTGTTTATGTGGCAGGTTTGGATGAAATGGTGTCATTCACTAAAACAAAAAATATAGGAGGAGGATCAGCCTTGTGGGCAAAGATTTGAGTTCCATTTGGGACCTGTTGAGAGTGAAATGTCAATGTTTTACAGACTTAGAATAGGTCTGGGGCCAGGAAAAAGGATGGGGCTTGATGGGTAAATTGGAGGTGACAGGTAAAGGTGGCAGTTGAAGTCTTGCTGGTGATGAGGTTGATGGGGGGAAAGAGTCAGACAAAATAAAAGAGAAGAATTCTCTTTGTGAAATAAAGATGAAGGCCCAGAAAGACCAAGTAACGTCCAAGGTTACGTAGTGTTAGAGGTGCAGCTAGAATCCAGAACACTTGCCTCTGATTCCAGGGCTCCATCCCTCTTCAGCACAGAGGAGCTGGGAGCTGTAAGGTGAGGCTACCTGTGCATGCTGGGATGGTAGTCACCTGTGTAGCTCTGGTCAGTTCTGTGGAACCCAGTTTCTCCATCTGTAGCATCAGAATATGGCATTGTCTTTTATTATAAGGGGCTTTCCAATTTACAAACCACCTCAGAACAGCCATCTCACCTGGCTCTTAAAGTCTCCCTTTGAGGAAGGCAGGCACACAGGTGGAGTGAGGCTCAGAGAAAGGACATGATTTACCAGAGGGAAGTCTGACTCTAGATCCCCTGGCTCTAGTCAGGTCCCATCTCACTGAGCACCCTCTTGGAGGACCATGAGCAGGGCCTCCCCTGCCCAGACATTGTAGTTGGAGATAATTCCTAGCTGCAGGAAACTCGAGCCACAGTTTCTTTCTGCGGGGGGCCAGAAGTAGTCACTTCAAGATGTGCCTCTATGGTATGCAGATCATTTTGAGCCAAAGGCAACTTTAGCTGCAGGCTCAGGAGAAACTTCTGCCCCCCTCCCTCCCTTAACTGTCCAGAAAAATTTGAATTAGAGGCCTCAAGCAAAGATTATCAGAGATCCTTTTTGACAACCCTATATGGCATGGCAGACTTTTATTTACTAAACATCTGCTCTTCTTACCATCCTGCAAAGACTCTTTGAAGCTCCCAGGTGCATTACCTCAATCCTAGCTCAGGATGTCGATATACCTAGATCCCCCTTTCTATCTCTGAGCCTCTTGTGTATGTAGGGTCTCATGTATGTGGGAGTCCCCATACATATGTATGTATTAAATTTGCTTATTGTTTCTTGCTCATCTGTGTCATATCTATGAACCTTGAGGGTAGAGGATATTTTGCTTCTCCCCTACATTTCCTTTGTTCTTACTCACTATATCCTCACCCCTTTGTTTCTGCCATAAAAGAGAGGCAACCCACAGTTATGAGCCTTAGGTGCACCTTGATCATTGGCAGTGACCACGTTTGTGTGTGTCCTGAAATTTGGCCAGTGTGTCTGGGACGGTGGGAAGATTGACCTGGAGGCCACCTTGAGGAATAATGTGACATAGGGGCTTCTTATTCTTGCTGACAGCTGTAAGGGACAGCTCTAGGATGTTGTGATATTGTGATTTATAATAAGACATATTTATTTGGTCCTGATCTCATTTCTGGAACAGCTCCTAAAGCCATTGGAATTTCTTGAGGAGAGATATAAAGTTGTCCTTGGTTATGCTAATGAGGTGACTTTTAGAAAGCACTTAGGTAAGCTAAGAATGTGGGGTTGATTTCCAGGGGCCCAACCTATGATTAAAGGCTATAGCTTTCATTTCCACCCCTGACCTCAGGGAGGGGAGAGGCTGGGGGTTGACTCAATAAACAGTGGCCAATGATTTAATCAATTGTGACTATGTAATGAAGCATCCGTAAAGTTCCCACAGGACAGGGCTGGGAGAAGGTATGAAAGCTCTGTGCCCCTCCCACACACCTTATCCTAAGCATCTCTTCCATCTAGCTGTTCCTGAGTTCTATAATCTAGTAAATAAAATGTTTCTCTGAGTTGTGTGAGCAGCTCTAGCAAATTCATCAAACCCAAGGAGGGGTTTTTAGAACCTCTGATTTATAGCCAGTTCGTCAGAAGCCCAGGTGACAATCTGGACTTGCAATTGGCATCTGAAGTAGGGTGGGGTTGGGGCAATTTTGTAGGGCTGAGTACCTCACCTGTGGGATCTGACACTATTGCCAAACAGATAATATCAGAATTGAATTGAATTGTAGGCACCCAGCTAGTGTCAGAGAATTGCTTGGTGTAGGGAACCTCCCCCCCCACTCCCCGCCCCACCGGAATTTATGTTGGGATCAGAAATGCTGGCCCAAGATCAAGCACAGCCTGGGTAAGGGTAGTCTGGGCCCAAATAGGAGTGTACGCTCTTAGTGGTTTATGGTTTCTAGAGGGGAAGATGGGCTGACTGTGCTCTGAGACAATGTCAAGCGTTTTGTTAGCCAGGGGCTGAGATTTTCTGCAGGAGCCTGTTCTAGGAAAAACTCAAAGAGAAGAATTCCAGTCCATCCCAACTGGTCCCATCCATCCACTCATCCAACAAATACTGGTTAAATTCCGCATCACCACCCTCAAGAGGAGGACTGAGACTGCAGGAGAACAGAGTGCATAATTAATGCCTAGAAGATCTGAAATCAAAGCCTAACCCAACACTTTCCAGCTGTGTGGCCTTGGACTACTTGGCCTCTCTGAGCCTTATATTAAAAGAGCTAATAATACTACCCAACTTCCCTGGCTCCCAGATTGGTTTTGAAAATCAAAAGAGACCTTCTATGACAAAGTGGTTTGTAGGTTAAGAAGATAAAATAGCACTTAATTCCTTGGGTAAGAGGTAGGCAGTCATAAGGGCTGTTAGAGAGGCCTAGATAAGGGCTCTGAAAGAAAGGACAGAGAGAGAAGGGGGGAGGGGGAAGGCAAAGGAAGAGAGAGGGAGAGAGAGAGAGAGAGAGAGAGAGAGAGAGAGAGAGAGAGAGAGAGAGAGAGAACATCTGGGACAGTAGGGAACAACCCCAACAGGCAGAAATGGTAATGAAGGATATTTAGCAGAGAACAGAGTAAGCAAAGGTACAGAGGGAAAAACTAAGAGGGCATTTTCCAGAGACAGTACAATATGCCGTCAGTACTTGTAGGGATTGTGGGAGATTACATTGCACGTGTATCTGGGGAGGTGGCAGTGCCTTGAACACTAGACAGAGGCACTTGAACTTTATTTGGTAGAGGTGTGTGTGTGTGTGTGGCGGTAGTGGTAGTAGTAGTTCTCAGCTTGGACCAGCAGATGCAGCTACACTTGCTAAAAATGCAAATTCTCAAGGCCTTCCTGAGACCTATGGAAGCTGAAACTCTGGGGATGAGCCTAGCAATCTGGGTTTCATCAAGCTCTCCATAAGATGGCTCACCTAGTTAAGTGTGAGGCCCACTGGTGTAGCAGGTGCTATCAACATACTGTTCTATCCTCCAGCCCTGCCAGCTTCCATCTGCCACCATCAGAATCCCTTCAACTGTGAGTTTCAGGGCCACTGGAACTTTTCCTGTCCCGGCACGAAAAGACTGGGCTTTCCAGGAGTTAGAGCCCCTGGGGAGCAGCTGTCACCCAGTGGTTGACAGGAGTTGATACAGTAATACCTCAGCTCCCTGGCCCTAGGATGGCATGGCTGAGATGGATTTTATACTCTGTCCTGGCAGGAGGGAGCTGTGGGGCCCACAGTGACGACTGTGTTAATGAGGGCACAACTCCTGTCTGTATGGGGTGCCTTCCTCTCCTACCCCACTTCTTCACTCCCCACCAGTGCTTTCTGGGATATTCCCAACGGAAGCACTGCCACTGGAGTCTTTGGCTCTGCTTCTGGGAACCCCACACCAAGACCGTGTGTGTGTGCATGAGAGTGTGTGTGCTTGTGTATGTGTGTGTTTGTGCTGTGTGTGTGTACATGTATACTGGTATGGTTTCAGGGCTGGGTGGATGTTGAGAGTTGCTGACTTCCTGAGCCGGCAGAGGAAGAGACCTGGGAAAGGAGGCACAGTGGCCTGGAGACCAGTCACAGGAGGAAGAGCTCTGGTAAGAGGCAACCAAGAATAAGGTGGGTGACAACGGCTTGGAGAGGGAGGGGCCTGGGGGAGTGGATAGATCCTCCTAATGCAAATGCTAAGACAGGGTCATGATTGGCTGTGGGATATGAAACATAGAGGAGGCCACACCTAACTCCAGCACTTTAATTGTAGCCTCATTTTATTGACAAAGAAATTGAGGCCTGACCGTTAAGTAGCTTGCCCATGGCCAGGTCTCATAGCTAGTCCAAGATCTTAGATCAAAACCCAGGCCACCATCAGGAATGTGGCCTTCAGGACGCCAGTGACCTGGGCCACAGCTGCTGCTTAGTGATGCTGTGATTTCTGTACCTCTGAAGAATCTGTTGTCCACTCTGGTGAGAGGAGGGCAATGTTTCCCACACACCCTCCTCAGAACTCTAGGTCCATCCCTCACTTATTAAATAAATCAAGAGAGCTTCTGCAGCTGGCAGCCTGCGTTAGCCCCAGCTGTAATTCTGGGGTGTTTACTCGTCCTTCTCATACCTCAGTATCCTCACCTGTAAACAGGAATACAAATACTTCACATTAAGCTCTTAGACTAGTATTCTTGTTGGTGTTGCCATTGTCTTTATTCTTGTTGGTTACATTGCTAAGTGTGGAAACAGTTGGACACAAAAGTATTTAATAAAATGCTCCTGACTCTGGCACTTACAATATTCATCACCCAGCAAAAAGTGGCAAAGCCAGAATTCAAAGCCAGGCTTGGCTGGCAGAACCTCAGTGCTGAAGCCCCATGCTATGAAAGGGTAACATAATTAAACACCAAAACAGTGGTAAGAGTTTTGTTCAATCCATTGCTTTTTAGCCTCAGAACCTTCTTTGAAAATCTACCCATTGACATGGTCCCAGAGGATGCAGGTTGAAGAATGTTTTATGTGTTCCTTTGGGGCCAGAGAAATACCATTCAATTGAAATAGCTCAATGTATTAGAGTTCTGGGACTGGCTCTTTTGCTATGGCCTCTGTGATCTTGCTGCAGCTCATTTTTTCCTCAGGGCCTCAGTTTTCCCATTGATAGTGGGTCCACCAGTCCCTGCCTCTCTTACAGGATTGTGGGAAGACTCAGTCCAGAGCATTTCTTGTCCATCTGTGCTAGGTGCCAGTGGGGAGAAAGACATGCATAGTAATACCAGTCCTCCCCAGCCTGGAGGCTGGCGCTCTTCCATAGGGGGTAAGCGGCAGTGCTGATGGGCATTGGGCTGAGGGCTTTGCCCTTATGTAATTTCCACAACTGCCTGGTGAGGCTGAGGATATTATTTCTATTTACAGAAAAAGAGAAATGAGGCTAGGGACGAAAGACAAGTTGCTAGTATTGGTAGAAATAAGATTTCGATTTCAATTGGTCTCCAAAGCATGGGCCCTTTCTGTCATGCCACATTGTTTCTCACTTGGGGTCACCAAATAGAATTGGCTGCCTCCTTGGGAGGCGGCATGTGTGGGACTGGAACCCATGATGAAGATGACACCCCTGGGAATTGGACTGGCAAGTGCAATGCTGGAGTGTTAAACAGTGGTAACTTCAAGTTCCTGGATCTTTTGGTTGAGGTGCAAAAAGGATATATTTGAGGATATATTTAACCTGTGGTTTTTTTCTTTCTAATATATTTTTATTGATTTCAGAGAGGAAAGGAGAGTGAGAGAGAGATAGAAACATCAATGATGAGAAAGAATCATTGATTGGATGCCTTCTGCACACCCCCTACTGGGGATTGAGCCCACAACCTGGGCATGTGCCCTTGTCAGAATCAAACCTGGAACCCTTCAGTCCACAGGCGATGCTCTATCCTCTGAGCCAAACTTGCTAGGACTTAACCTGGTTTTAAAGAAGAATAATTTTCTAGATAAAGGAAAGAAAGTCTTTCAAAACAAATTGAGTTGCATAGATAAGGCAGGCAGATGTCAAGTGGCTGGCCCCTGGAGGAACTACAAATGGATTTCAATTACAGACAAATAGATAGGCCAGATCTAGCAATTTACCAGCCCTGTGACTGTTGAGCAAGTTATTCCGACCTGTAGGAGTCTTTGTTTTCTATTTTGTTAATTGAAATAGTAAGACCTAATATATAGGGTTGTTAGATTTAGATGAGATAAATATGGAAGAACTTTACATACATTATTCTAATTTTATCCTTACAACCTTTTGATCTGAGATGGGTGCAAATCATTCCTATTGTTTTAGAGAATCAGAGAGGGAAGGACCGTGCTTAAGGGCACACAGCCAAAAGGGGCAGATCCAGGATTCAAGCCAGGCAGCCTCATTCCAGATCCTGTTTTCTTCCAGATCCTGTTGTGTTAAGGCAAAAGTCCTAAATAAATTATTAGCAAAGCAAAACCAGCTTTGAATGAAAACATTAATGGGCCATGATCAAGTAATTTTTTCCAGGAATGTGGATATGATTCAAAATTAGGAAATCTGTTAATATGAGACATTGTATCAATAAACTAATAAAGAAAAACCATGAGATTATTTTTAAAGAAATAGGTGAGGGGGGTTAATAAAATGCTACATAAATATCTCACTTAACATTTCTTTAAGTAAACTAAAAATAAGATACTTTCCTACCTTCATTTTTTTTAAAAGCTTTCTCAAATCAAATAGTTAACATGATACCTATTGGTGAAAAACTAGAAGTATTCCATCAAAATCAGAAAAAAGACAGTGATCCCCAAAACACTCCCATATCTAATATTTTTCTGTGAGTGCTAGCAGGTACAGTAAAATATGGAAATAAAACTATGGGAGGGAGGAGACTCAGGAATGAATGGTATCCACTGATGTCTCAATAGATTTTTGGGAACTGCTACTTTAACAAAACAATGCAGAAGGAAAGCAGTTTTACCATAGGATAGAAACAAGAGTTAAGTTCCTTTGATATTTCTGATCACAAAAACATCACCAAACCCTTCTAATATTAAACATAAAAACAATTGTGAGCTCTATCTACATTTAAGAAAGATGATAAAAACAAGAGAATGAATTTTCAACCCATTTACTCTGAAGTCACCAATGGTCTAAGTCTCTCCCAGCAGCTCAAGAAAGCAGGTAGGACCCAACCTAGACAGGGCACCCTTCCATCTCAGAGCCATTCAAACCCACCTGCACATGCACTGTTTGGGGATCCAGAAGGAAACCAAAATTCCCAGAGAAAACCCATACACACACATGGGGAGAACATACAAACTCCTCAGACAGTGGCCCAGCCAAGAATTGATTTTGTTTTCATAGTTAAACAAAACAATGTTATTTAAGGGCCTGCTGTAATTGCCTTTTTAAAAATTCTAAAAATACAAAAGAGAAAGAAAACCTGTTAGAACTAATAATTGTCCAAATTACTAAATGCATAATAATATTTTTTCTTTTATAATATATTTTTTCTTTTTAAGTGACTATTTATTATAATGTTACATGCAATAAACATTAACGTTTCAAGAAATACAATTTTAAATATAATAATGTTACATGCAATATACATTAAGTATATACATTTTTAAATATTACTTTTTGCATGTATCAATAATAACCAGCAAGAATATAACATTTGAAAAAATAAGATCTCACTTACAATGGCTACAAATATTATAATTGTGAATTACCTTAACCATAAATTTGTAGGACAACATGAAGAAATGAGGAAATGTTTCAGAGATATGAAGACTTCAATAAATGGTATATATTAGTACAGTGTACTCCCAAAGTAGATTTTTAAATATTATAATGATATTTATTTCCCCCAATTTGATACTACGTTTAATGCTATTTTTTTTTTAACTGTGGTATCTAGGTCTTGATCAAGTTATTCTAAATTTCTAATTTATGTCAAACTTCATCAAGGAAAATGAATAAACAAGGCTTCCCCAGAAGATTTTGGGAATTAAATTTAATGAAGGGATATTTTCTCCTGAAAAAAAATAAATAAATAATATAACACAAAGTTATAGTCACTATAAAACAGTTATGACCAAAGCACAAGAATTTCTAGATAAGTCGAGAGAAGAAAAAAGACTTCAAAAGCAGACCTTAGGATACAAACGTGCTGGCTACATAAGTAAAGTCGATAGATAACAAAGCGGGAAAGGAAAATTCCTGATTAACTGGTGCTGGGCATTTGGTTAACTAGTTAGGAAATGAGGTAAATTCAGATCTTCACATAATTCTTGATACCAAAATAAATTACAGAGGAAAAAGGAGTAACATAGAAAGCAAAGCCATAAAGATCTAGAAGAAAACAAAGATAAATGTTTATCAGCTTGTATAATGAGAACAAAAAAGTTCCAGAAGCATAGAAATATGAAAGTAAAAAGATGAAGAATAATTAATACACCTCACTAAAGAAAAACTAAAATCATCCAAACTCTCAGAAACATCATAAACAAAACTTAAGGCTTGTCACAAACTTAAAAACACTTGTAATAAATGAAACAAATAAAAATTTAATCACATTAGTAAGAAAACAATTCAGCCCTAGCCGGTTTATCTGTGGATAGAGTGTTGACCTGTGGACCAAAGGGTCCCTGGTTTGATTCCAGTCAAGGGCACATACCTTGATTGCAGACTCCTCCCTATTCCCAGGCCCTGGTTGGGGCTCATGCAGGAGGCAACCAATAGAGGTGTTTCTTTCATATTGATGTTTCTCTCTCTTTCCCTCTCTCTTCTATTCTCCCTAAAAGTCAAAGGAAAAATATCCTTGGGTGAGGATGTTTACATATATATATGTAAAAGTATGCTTGTCCAAGAACTATTTTTAATAGCCAAATTTTGGAAACCATGTAAATGTCCAACAGCATAGCATTGCAGGAGATTAATCTAATGACTTGCAATATAGTCACACACTAGAGTATTATTTTCTCCTTGGCTATCGCAACAGCAAATATCTGTCTCATTTTAAACAATGCTATTGAAGAATATTTAGTGATATGTGAAAAGGAATGGGACAATAAATTGTCAAAAGTACATTCATATATACAGTAGAATTCAAATTTTCTAATATTTAGTGCAAAGCAAATACTTTAAAGATTATGAATTGTTTTTATTTATTTCTTTTCTTTTTTTTATTAAATTATTATCTGTGTACATATTTTAACATTGCCCCCCTCCCATACATACCCTCCCTATGAGTTGTTTTTAATTGTTGTCATTCCTGCCTATATTTTTCAGATTTTTAACAATAAGCACACATGATTTTTTTTAAAAGCATATAAGATTATACCTTGACCTTAAATTGTGTGATAAGATGAGCTTTTGACAAGCCCAAGGTCCTCTGTGGTTTGTGTTGTTATTTTTACTACCAATCTCTCAGTGACATAACAAGTGTCTAGGAGAGACATTTCTGAGTTATCACCCACAGGCAATCAATCCTGGCTTCAGGATCCTGCTACGTACAGCACATGGGCCGGAAGCTATGCTCACTGCTGAGAGGACAGCTGGCTTTACTTGGCTGCTCCTTGCTGCCTTCCTTATGTCCCTGCTCCATGCTCATTTGCTCATCTCTGTAGAGGTAACATCATTGCTATTATTACTGTCTTTTCGGGAAGAAGTGTAGAGGTCTTCACACACACGCGCACACACACACACACACACACACACACACACACACACACACACACGCAGCCCTTCCTTGCCTTCAATGCACAGTCATCAGCAGCCAGATTCCCATTTCCTCAGTAAGAGAGATGACCCCAGATGTCAAGTGGCCTTCCTCCACCCACTTCCTGCCATCCCATTGAGCTCCTTACCCTGTCCTAAATCTGTGAATCCCTACCTGGTTTTACTCTCTTCCCCTATCCACACCCCACTCCTTACCTGAGTGCCACCTCTGTAATTTTCCAAACATGGAAGGGAGAGACTAAGGTTGTAGCTTTGGTTCTACTATCAATCCGATGGGTGACCAGAGGCCAGTCACTTTCCTTCTTGGATTCTCAGAATACTCATGCAGAAAATGTAACAGTTGAAAGAAACCATTTCTGAGGCTCCCTCCAACACTAACATGCTGATGGGCAATTTTTCAGGGAGGGTAGCACCTGGCTCTCCCTCAAAGCTGGACAAGGGCCCCCAGAGATGCATATCTAAGATGCCTGTCAGTGATGTTCGTGAAAGGGGTGAGTAGGTGACCTGATGTCCCTCACTTGGAGAAAAGATGAGAATATAGTGATGCATGTTTTAGAAACCTTTGGAGTAATTGGAAGCAAACACAAGCTATACATAGAAAAAGAAATAGTATTTTATAAAAATGTAAGGAACACTGAAAGCAATGGCCTGTATGCAAAGGCAATTGAGCAGTGTCTGTGGGAAGAAGGCAGAGGCTTTCATGCTGCACATGGCAGGGAATTAGAGACCCCCTAGACTGCCTCGTTGTCAAGTCCTATCTCAGAATCACTCCCTGGTCTTAGAAGCATGTTTGTTGGCAAGACACAAGCCTGATCAGAAGCTGCCCTGGGTTCAACAATCTGCAGTGACAACATGATATTGTTGGACAGAAATTTTTTGAACTATATTGTGTGACTCTCACCTTGGGTTTCTCTGTCTAGGCTCCTCTGTTTCACAGCGAACTTTACTCTTTTGGAACTACTTGGAAACGTACTTCTTGTCCTTCCAGCTACACTGGCCTCCTGCCCTGATACTTACGCATGTGTCTTCCTTTCTTCATCCCTAGAGAGCCATCTCATAAGACCAGTTCCCTAAGCAGACTCTTCAGCTGAGATTTTTAGGCTCCCATGAGATTTTACAAGGGGAAAAGGGAGAGAGGGCAGAGAGTGCTGGGGGAGGGTGGCGAAGGAGGGGGACAAAAGCAAACATAGCTGTCCCCTCCATGAGCACAAAGGAAGAAAAACAAAACCAATGTGGCCTCCTAGACTGTCTGGGCCGCATTTCTTTTGTTAATGGCTTAAAAGTGCCTGCTTTGCTCAAGAGTTAATGTTCCTTTAAAAGTAGTTTAAACACGAACAGGTGCTTTAAGAAGTCTCTGGCAAATAAGGGAAGAGAGAAAAAAAGGAAAAAGTTGCTCAAATAATAGGTGGAACATTAGGGAAGAAAGTGACAACTGAAGAAAACGGGGTATTTGCATATCTCCAGCAGTGGAATTACTAGGTCAAAAAGCATAAGCATCTGTAAAGTATGTCTTGCATATTGTGCAGGTGCCTTGTAAAATATGAAATAATTACTAATGCCACCAGCAGTGACTAAGTATACCAATCTCACCACTATCTTGTCAACATTTGGCTGTATTGTTTTAAGATGGCTTTTGCTGGTTAGTAGAAAGGAAGTCAGCTCCTCTCCCTCTCATTGTATTCCATTCAGCAAGTGGAGCACCGCTAACTCTGGGACTTTGATATGCACCTGGGAGGCATAACAATGCGAAGTGTCAGGATGAGAACGGTCAGGGCAGGGAGCCCAGGGGCCAGAGGTGGCTCAAGTGGACTCTGCTCATGAGCTCCCTGCCCCGCTCGGGTCTCCAAGGCTCCAGGGAGCTTTCATGAGTGTCTACCCAATCCACAGGCTTGAGCTTCTCCAAAGGGGTCAGCTTCCCAGGCCCAGCTCACCAAAATGTGGCCTTACAGCACCATATGGGAGAGAAACCTAACCCTCCCTGCAACCCCTCCCCTATTCTGGAGGACCATCCAGCACTGGGAGAAGTACAGAGGGCACTGGACAAGAGCCACAAAGATGCACTTCAAGTCTTAGCTCTGCCACTAACATGCTGGTGGCCTTAGCAGGCCATTCCCTTTCTGTGAGCATATATATACATATATATATATATATATATATATATATATTTTTTTTTTATTTTACAGAGAGGAAGGGAGAGAGTTAGATAGTCAGAAATATCAATGAGAGGGAATCATCGATTAGCTGCCTCCTGCACACACCTCACTGGAGATGTGCCTGCAATCAAGATACATGCCCTTGACTGGAATCAAACCTGGGACCCTTCAGTCCCCAGGCCAACGTTCTATCCAGTGAGCCAAACCAGCTAGGGCTCTGTGAGTTTCTTACAGAATGGGAGCTGGGAGTGTACTCATCTGCACATGCCTAATACATTTTGTCCTCTCCTTTAAGGAAGCTTTGTCCTCAAAGAAATCGGACCTATAAACTGCAATCCAATCAGTCCCAGATCCAAAGTAACAGACTATCCAATTCATCCTAAACGAGAGGAAATATGTCAAAGAGGGCATTTCTAAGAAACATTGCCTGAGAAGAACAAGCTGAAGATAAAAGGACCTGATCATTGCTGGTGTGTGCTAGTTACTCGTTTCCTGTGGGAGGATTCCCACTACTACCCCAGAGACAGCCATTCTTATCCACATCTTGCAGTTCAGGGCACAGAGGCTCTGTGATGAACTCACTTGCCAGGATCCCAAAGCAGAGAGTGGCAGATGAGTTGCAAAGTCAGGTCCTCTGATCCCAAAGCTCCTGTTCTTTCTGAGCAAACAGACCAGGTCAGACACTCACTGGTCTGAATCGACCCAGAGACAGATGTCACCTGGCCTGAGTGAGGTTTTGAAAATTGGAAAATTTTACAGGAATCCAGCTTCTGGAGTAGTAAGTTGGGGAATCTGGCAACACAGAGCTCTTGTTCCATAGCAATAAGCTGGTGGTGCATTTATTGCATGGAGGCCCAGCCCTTGGACAAGCCGTGTCAGCCAGGTTCCTCGCCAGTATGGCAACTGGCCCACCTCACTCTTGTATAACTGCTGGGCATTTTTTTCCCTTCAGACATGTTCCCATATTATTAAAAACAAAGGAGCCCAGCATTCATGAGAGTAATAAAATTTATGTATATAAAACATATAAAACAGCTTACAACAATCCATTACATGAACCTATTTTACATAAACAATAAGGTATTCTGAAAAAAATTATTTCATGGTAAAATGATTACATAGTGTTATGTAAAAAGTTTATTTTACATAAAATTTTAAAAATCATTAGAAATGTGCCATTATAAGTTTGTCTAAGTGGCATTCCTTCAGGACTCATTTCTATGAATGGATTTTTGTTTCTCAGGACATGAAATCAGTTGATCAATCCACACGAAACAAACAATACTCTATAAGGACTGACACTGAGGGGCAATTATTCAGATATAAAATTACATGTGCTTGTATCCTATCCATTCTCCTAAGTTGGTTAAATAGTCCTCCTGCAACATCAGAAGGCAGTTGGTCGCTTATGGAACCCTCTCTCCCTGGCTATCGCAACAGCAAGTATCTGTGCTGCCGAGTTCAAATGACCACCTTTCAAACAAGCCCAGAGATTAATTATACACATGGTCTCCCATACAAACCCCTTTTCTTATGATCAACCAAAAATATCTAGTCCATTATATGCAAGAAAAGGGAGTTGCTTTGGAAGAAAATGACCAAGGCAGAGGCCGGAAGATGTTCGTGATGTTCCTGTGCTGGCCTGTACCCTGGGCACTAGTTTATGTTTGGGAGTCCCAGAATTATCTGAACTCAGATGTTGGCTCTGTCTCTCATTAGCTGTGTGACCTTGGGCAAGTTGCCTAACCTCTTTATGTTTCATTTCCTTTATTTATAAAATAAGAAAATAGGCTTGTAATTTTATCAACACTCTAGTCTCATGAGCTCTAGTGGGTCTGGGGAAGGGGTTAGAAGACATTTTTGTTATAAGGCCAAATAGTAAGTTTCTTCAGCATTGAGGGCCACACATACAATCTCTTTCGTAACTACCTTGATTCTGCTGTCATAGTACAAAGCAGCATAGACAATATGTACACAAATGAATGTGACTGTGCTCCAGGAAAACTTTATAAAATGGGCAGTTAGTTGGATTTAGCCTGCAGATTATAGATTGCTGACCCCTGGCCTGGAAAATGTCAAAGACAGAACAAGAGAAGTAGCTGTAAAAACAGAAAGAGACCCTAGCCGGTAGCTCAGTGGTTAGACCATCAGCCTGCAAGAGGAAGAGTCATGGGTTTGATTCCTCATCAGGGGCATTTACCTTGGTTGTAGGTCCCCGGCTCTGGTAAGAGTACCTGCAGGAGGCAGGCAATGGATATCTCACTCTGACATGGATGATGTTTCTCTCGCTCTTTCTCTCCCTCCTTCCTCCCTTGCACTCTCTCTAGAAATCATTGGGGAAAATATCCTCTGGTGAGAATTAAAAAAAAAAACAAAAAAAAACAAAAAACAAACAAACAAACAAACAAAAAACATTAAACAGAGCACTGCCAACAGAGGAGAGATGAAAAAGTTCTGAGCATTTGGAAAGAAATTTGAGAAGGCAAAAACAGAAAGACGCAGTAGGTTCCTACACCCTGCTGGTTGCCTCATATCATCTCCCAGGCTCTTTTCCAGGTTCCAGCCTCTAAGGACCTCTCCCCTTCCACCCACATCCTTGACGAGTGTCGGAACCAGATAGTCTGTGTTCAGTGGGGAACGGGGTAGACTGAATGAAAAGTATTTGGTAGAAATATCATTATCCAAAAGCCGAGTTGGGACCAATGTTCTAGACCCGCCTCTGCTGTGAACCTCTACAGGACCTCGCAGGTGGGGCACTGAGGCCGTGCAGCCCCAGGGCTTTTCCTAGGAGCCAGAGTTTGCCTTACAGGGCAGCACAGGTGAGTGTGGGGAGAGGAGAGCTGTACTGTCTGTGCATTCCCATCCTTCCCTCCTGCTGGCCTCTGCTACCTTTCCCAGCACTGAGGCAGGCTGTGCAATGCACCCCTCCAATACCCCTGGCTGAGTCCACAGCTTTTCGCCCTTCTATGCATCATATTCTCCCATAGCCAGGGACCATTGAGATCATCTGGTTAACCCTCCAATTTTTTAAATGAGAAAACTGGCCCAGAAAGGGGAAGGGACTTCACCAAGTTCTCACACGTAGCTGTCCTAACAGCCTGTGCCTTTGTCTGTATCCCTACCTCTGAGGAAGCCACACCCTCAGTTCCTGCTAAATGAAAACCACAGGACTGCTGTGGGCCCAGGCACAAACCATGGCTTTGTGAGAATTATAGAAAAGCATCCCTTCACCACCCCTGTCTATCACCATTTGTCTCCCTGATCCCCTCCTTCACCGAATAAAGTATGCAGAGATGTGTTCTAGAATTGTGCACCTGAAACCTGTAAAATTTTTATTAACCAGTGCCACTCCAATGAATTCAATAAAAAGGAAAAAATTAAGTGCCCTTTCTTCGACGGGACAGCACCACACGAGCGCCCATGGCAGATGGTAGTTGTTTGGCTCTCATGCTAGTTGCAGAGCTGGATGCCTTGTGCAGTGAGCAACCACACAGGCTTACATGGAGACCCTGGGCCCATGCTTAGTAGAAGAAATTAGTACTGGCCTTGGCAAACCCGAGATCACAGACCCATGTGGCAATGTAGCTCCAGGTCACCATTGCCATGTAGTACACGTCCAGTGTCGCATTGGAAATCTGGATTTTCACATGATATCTGCAGTTTATAAATGTTGCCAATGGATTCCTTCTTTTCTTCTTTAAATACAATACAAGCTGATCCTATACAAACCACACAGGACAAGTCAATGGGATGACAAATGCTATCAGGTCCTCCAAACAGTACACATGTGAGATGACAGAGAAGTGACTTGTCCAAGGTGACACTTCAAGTGGTAGGCTGCCTTCCCTGATGCCTGTGACCCCCACACTGTGCCTTCATTTCACAAGTCAGCATGAATTGCACACACACTTCCCAGCCTGGCCCAGTCCCCAGCTGATATTTTTACCAAATGTCACAGAAGTTTACAGGGTCTGATCAGAGTAGTAAGTTATGATTGCTTGCCAGAGAGCTGTAAACAGGACTCTGATTAATGAATTCCTTAATGGTCGGGCCTTGTGTGCAGACATTGTCTGAGTATCACCCCAGCAGATAAGGAGGAGGAGTTGGCTGGGCAGTGGGAAGATCTGTGTCATGTCTTTGCTTCAGAGAAGAAGCTCCAAACTTGCTGGCCCCAAGCGCCTAAATAATCACCCCTCCCTCACTCCTAATGGTGTGCCTGCCCAGCTGAGTTCATACAGCTGACGTGTGCATGAGACCAGGGGGAAAATGATTGATCCTTGGGTCAAAATAGAATTGGCTGGCCTCTGCTGTGATTTCAAGAAACTTGAAAATGTCCTTATCTGAATCCAAGCATAGAGCTGAGAAGCCTTCTCCCCACGCTGCCTGTCTTGTGTCTGGTGAGACCCCTGAAGCTGAACCAGAAAAAAAAGCTCTGAGTAGCTACCTCTCCTGGTTGAAGATGAGAAACTCAAGCAGCAGTAGCCAGAGGCAAACCTGTCCAGACACCCCAAGGATTTGGAGAAAATGAAAACACAAGAAAGTCACTGACAAGAGGATTATCCTGCTGTGTGACCTGGGGCCAGTCTCCTGACCACTCTGGACCTCGTGTACCCCTCTGTGAAATGAAAGGCACAGAGCACATGATCTCCTAGGCACTTCGTGCTGCAGCAGATGAGGTCAAAGTTAAGGCTAGGACAGGAGTGGGAGAGAAACAGCATGACACGTGTGGCCCACACCCCTCCTGCTCTCAGGGCAAAGGCGGCTGATTGATCCTGGTTCTCCTGGACACTGAGCTGGGACCAGGCCAGATAGCCCTTCCTTCTCAGCACAGGACTCAGGCAGCCAACACCAATCAATCACAGGCGGCAAATATGAGTAAGCGATTTGCCGTCCACAGACTGGATTATTTGTCTTTTCTGTTTTAGTCTAAGCGTGGCAGCTGGTGTGTTTGTGGGGTTTTAGTGTTTCTGTGTGTTGGGAGACCTAGTAGTGGCTCTGTGACAGCTCACTCGGGCAGTTTCCTAAGTCCTTTCCTGTCTTAGAGTTTCCTAAATCCTTTCCTGCCTTGAGTTCATGCACTGGTAGGTGCAGTCTGTTAATTATGATAACAGCATGCATTTATGTATCAAGCTCCATGCAAAGCAATTTATGGTCTTTGCTCATTTTGTCATTATAATACCTGACAAGGGGATTCCTATTGCCCCATTTTATGGAGGAGGACATTGAGGTTTAGACAGAGTAAAAAAGTGTAACTTCACAACTCGTAAGTGTCCCAACAGTGAGCCCAGGCAATGTGTTACAGATTAACTGTTTCCATAAACATTATATTTAAATTAATTTCTTTATTGATTAAGGTATCACATATTTGTACTTAACCCCCGATTCCAATCTCCCACCCCCCCATTCATGCCCCCGCCCTCCTATTGTCCTTGACCACTGGTTAGGCTCATATGTGTGCACATAAGTCCTTTGGTTGATCTCTCCCTTTAATCCCCACCCTCCAGGCTCCTACCATCAAGAGGTTTTTCCTCATCTCTTGAGTCTGAATTCTCCATACCAATAGGATGTGGCAGAAAGGGCACTGTGGGAGCTCTGCCATCTGAGTAGCTTCTACTCTTGCCCCTAGGAATGCTGCCCAGTCCTGCAGATCCTCTAGCTGCCCCCTCCCCACCAGCTGAATGCAGTTGAGTGAGTAAGCCCAGGAGAAGCCAGCACAGTCCTTTTATCCTGGTGCCAGGCAACTTATGGAAGTGTGAAAAGCAAACAACTTTGTTTTTAGAGTCACTTGTTATTCAGCAATAGCTAACAGATACACAATCTTACTGTGGAGCCATACTCTGAATATCATTGATGAAATTGAAAAGAGACAATACAGAGTAAAAGTGTGAAGGCAGACAGCCTGGCTTCAAGTTCCAGTTCTACCCTTTACTAGTTGTGGGGGTAGAGCTCCTTAGGGCTCACTGTGTTGTGTGACCTTGGGCAAGTCACTTTTACCGTTTTGTACCTTGCTTTCTCCCTCTGTAAGATGGAGGTGATAATATATAATAGTATAGTTACCTTATTGGGTTATTGTGATGGCTAAATGAGTTACTAGAAATATAAAGTGCCTAGAATAGTGCCTAGCACTGAGTGTTCTCTTATGCTTCCTAAAGAAAGGAAATTTCCAGCTCATGGGCATTCAGGTCATGCCAGTGGAGGCTCTTAAGAACTATGGCAGGAATCATGCTCTTAGGTCCTTAGTCCCCCAGAGAGATTTAACCAGAAGCTGCCAAAAGGACATCTGAGGGATTTTCTCTAATCCTGTCTAATAAAGATGGAATATGCTAATTGACCTTCACACCATTGCAAAGATGGCAGCACCCATAGCCAATAAAGAGGGAATATGCTAATCGACTGCCCCACCCTCAAAGATGGCGGTGCCCACAGCCAATAAGGAGGGAATATACTAATAGACTGTCACGCCCTCAAAGATGGCAATGCCCACAGCCACAAGATGGTGGCAGCCAGGCCCCTCAGCCCTGCCAGGGCGGCAGGAGCCTGGCTGCTCCATCCACCTACCTATGGAGTCTCTCAGTCCGCTCAGTCCCCTCAGCCCCCCAGCCACCCAGGGCCGCCCAAGGCTCAGGTAACCAGGGTTGGCTGAGACTTGCGCTGCCAGCAGTGGCAACAGCAGAGGTGTGATGGGGCATTGTCCTTCCCATTGTTGGGTTGCCTCCCACGCCTGAGGGCTCCAGAACTGTGAAAGGGGGCAGGTCAGGCTGAGGGATGCCCCCCTCCAGTTCATGAATTTTCATGCACCGGGCCTCTAGTCTTACATAATATGCAGACTGTCATGAATATTATTGGCCCTATTTTCCCAGATGAGAAACCAAGGATCAGCTAGCTTCCTAATTGCTAGTTTAGGGCTTGTCCTCCAGCCTGCCAGGCCTTTCATCCTGGTACTGATGCAGGGGTAGGCATCTTTAGTGAGGTCGCTCCCCAGCCTCCAGACTGGGCAGAGGCAAATTCTTGAATTCTGTTATCCAGCCCACCTTGGGGTGGGGTGGGGGAAGTGGCAGCACAAAGGCCAGCCTCTCCCTGGAGCCTCCAGTCACCAAAACCCACAGGAAGGAGGATGGGCCAGATTCCAGCAAGCTAGCAGAAAAGGGCCAGCTCTTAGGTTCTCTCCATCTCCATCTCTCTCTATCCTTGGTCTTTGTTCCTGGTCATCCGCATCCTCTCTCCTTCAGTCTCAATGAGGATAGCCCTCCCCCTTCCCCTTTTTGTGGGCTGAGCACCAGATTGGGGTGGGGGGATATGAAACCTGAGGTTCACTGAACACCCAACATGTGTATGGTACTATACAAACATTCCCCTCTTTAATTGACACAACAACCCCACAAGAGACGCATGTAACCCCACTGTCACAAATGAGAGAACAGGGACCCCAAGGGACTTGCCCAAGAAGATACCTCTGGTAGGTGTCAGAGCTGGGATTTGAATCCAGACCCTCTGACCTCAGAGCCACAAGCATTACCATCACCCACCTGGCCTCTTCCAGGGAAGCTGGGAGCCCGGGGTGGAAAGTTGGGTGTGGAAACAGCCAAGTGGAAACTACAGTAATGAAAGGAGAGAGTGAGCCGGGTCAGGCCCCCAGGGCTGGTTCCTCATCAACTGAGCCCCAGGAGGACAGATGTTCCCAGCATCCTTAGCAGCTAATTGCCAGCTTCTTTTCCATCCCCTACTTGGGTGTTTCCTATGCCCTCATCAGTGCTTCATGCTCAGCCTGCAGAGCATGGCTCCTTGGAGTTGGAAGGGCTGCAGGTAGGAGCTGAGAAGGAGCCTGCTGGGTCCACTCACAGCCCTCTGGCTGCAAGCAGCTGCCTGGGAGGCCACTCCAGGAGGCAAGAACCCCTGTGTGTTCTTGTGTGTGCTCCATGTGTGGCTGATTCCATGATCTTCAATAAGGATTAATAAGTTGACAGCACTACATGCTCTAATATTTAAATCCATATCTGACATTCATTTGACCATTACATTATCATCATTGATACTCCTCATAACATGTCCTCACTGGGCTAAAAGCCTTCTGTGTGAGATGTCACTTCCCATTCACATCAACCCCCCAGAGAGAGCTTTCATGAGACCTGTGCCTCACTGTGCTGTCCAAACCTCAGATGTGGCAACTGACGCCCAAAGAGGCTCGGTGACTTCCCTGTTAGCAAGTGGCTGTGCCAGACCTTCAAGCCCAGGTTCCTTCAAGCCCAGGGCCCTGAGCAGCCAAGCACTGTGCTCCAGATGAAGTAGAGGGCGAGAGCGATAACTCACTCTCCAGAGAGAGGAGGTGACCCGCAGAACTCTTCTGAAGGTAGCTCCCAGCACAACCTGGACACCCCTGGGCTGTCCCGCTGCATTCCGGCCCATCTTCCTAGCTACTCCTTCCCACCTCCTGATGCAACCCCACCAAAGGCATGAAGATCATGCTGGCCCCTCTAGTCTCTCCACTTCCTGGCCACACAAGGCCCATCTCAAGGCCTATAGAATGTTGGTTAGTAGTCATTACATCTTGACCATTGAGCACTGTTAGTGAAACCTGTACCTCTGCAGTCAAGCCTGCACTTGGAGCCCTTCCACCCACCCTCTCTCATTCCTTCTCTTCTCTCACTTCCTCATACCTCCACCAGCACACACCCTTCTGTTCTCTTCCCTCTTTCTCAACTTTCCTCCTCGTCATCCAGAGATGGAAGGACACAAGCACTCAGGGTCATGAGGCTCAGGGCCAATGTCAGCTCCACTCCAGGACTGGACGACCTCAGCCATTTAGGGCCCAGGGGTAGAGGAGGCCCAGTTAGCATTTGGAGTACCTGCTCTGTGCCTGGATCCTTAGGGCTTACTCTGCCTATTTTACCCCTTGCGGTCTCCCAAGCAGGCTGGAGTAGAGATAGGGGTGGGAAGGGGTTCACCCAAAAGTGGAGATATGGACTCTATCTATTTTTTTTAATGAGAAAAAAGAAGTGAAGTCATTTGCCTAAATGCCCCAAGCTAGTTAGAATTCAGTCCAAACTCAAACCAGCTCAACCCAAGTGCAAAGTCTGTGCTCATCCATTCATTCATTCTCTGAGCACCCACTCTGCACCCAGCAACTGTGCTAGGCAGAGGATTAGCAAAACATTTTAAGGCACAGCCTTCCTCCCCAGGTCATTAGGGAGTCTCAAGGGTCAGAGGAGGTCATGAATGAAAAATCACTTATAAATGACAAAGTACAATGCATGCCCGCCTCTCCCCCTAGACCTGCCTTTGCTCAGCTACTCAGAGGGACCTGGGTGGACAGATGCCAGAAGTTATTGGCAGATTCCTAATGGACCACCGAAGTGCATAGGGTTTCCTCCTTAAATCTTCCCTGACACCCAGGTGTAAGATGAAAATTAAATTAGCCAAGGACCTGAGGCTTGCTCAAGATCCCTCCTCAACCTGTGCCCTCCAGGCCCGGGACAGGCTGCTCTGGGAAGCGCTCATGCCTTCCCCTAAGTTCCTCATCCTGCTGGCCCTGCTCTGCAGAAGCCCTGTGCTGTGACAGAGCCATAAGCAGAACCCTGCCAGGGCAGGAACAGTGCCAGGAGGAAGCCTGGAACTTGGGCCAACACTGGGAGCAGGATGGGAGGTTATTTTTAGAGGCAGCCTGATGGGGTAGCCGTCTGTCCCACTTCTCAGTGACACGCAGATGCCCTCTGAAGAAGGAAAGGAGCTTTGCAATTCAACACAGCCTCTTCTAGCCTTGTCAGAGCCACTCATCCAGGGAGCCTTCCTTAGTTCCTGTCACCTGCCAATGGCCCCTTACTCTCAATTTGGTAGACAAGGAAGCTATGGAGGCAAGAAAGTTACTCTTGCGTGTTGAATGACTTCTCTATGCCAGGTGCCTCACACATAGCCCCTCATGTACTCCTCCCAAAGCTCCAGAGAGAAGGGCATTACTCATTCCATTTTACAGCAGAGGAAACTTACAGAGAACTTAAGTAACTTGCCCAGAGTCACTGAGCTTACAAATGGCAAAGCTAGCATTTAAATCCAGAATGTCAAATGTACCTGACGCCAAACCCTGCCCTCTTCCCATCCCCTGGTGGCTCTTGGAAACATATCTTCTTCCCAATTTCTGGATGAGCCTCTCTGGCCACATCTATTCCTTCATTTTTCCTTGTGACTTTCAGTCCTGAACTTTCATGAGCCTTGGAAACTTCTGGTTGAGTCAGCCCTGGCCCGTGGCTCTCACTGTAAGTAATGAGCATTTATTAGGTCTGTACTGTTTACCAAGCACAGGAAGTCCATTGGGATCAAGCAGTGGGCCACTGAATGCCCTCAGACCTTTGTGCTCTGAGCTGTACCTCTGTTCTCCTGTTTAATCTTCATGATGGCCCTGGGAAGTAGTGCTATCATTTCCATTTTGCAGGTAAGGAAAATAAGGGCCAGAAAGATTAACTCTCATTTGTCCAGGTTTTGAGAGCATGTGGGTTAGGGCTCCTGCTATAATTGGAGTAGTCATTTAAATGTGTCCTGCCATGTTCCTATTAAGCTCCTCCTTATTACAGGAATGCCAATGGCTTGAGGAACCTTAGAGAACCTCTCTGGTTCAATATCCCTATCACTCATCTTATATTGACCTTGAGGCAGGTACCAGTCATGTAACTCTGTCCACTTTGCAGATGAGAAAGCAAAACCCAGAGAAAGGACAGAGCTTTCTGTGTGCTGCACAGTGAAAAAGGCAGGACTGAGCACCTGCTTCTTTCTGCCTGCTCCTCAGCTGCCCTCAGTCTCTGACAGAGGCCCTTGGCCCTGAGCCCGAGCAGTCCCGAGCACAGCCACAGGTAGGTGTCCTCTTAGCCCTGTACACTTGATCTCACAGGAGCCCAGAGACTCTGGGAAGGGTTCCAACCCAGAGAGAGGCTAAGAAACTCCAGCATCATACATTTCAAAACACACAGAATCAAACAATTCATCAAGAACCAGGTCAGTGGAAAGTCCCACTGGGCCCAGGGTGTGGAGTGTGGTACAGAGGGAAGAGCTGGAACTGGGAGCCAGGAGCTGAGGGGCCTGTCCCTATGACTCCCTGTGGGGTCTTGGCAAGCAGGGGCTGGGGTCCTTGACCTCTCTGGGCCTCCTTCCCACTTCTAGAAGGGCAGAAGGTGACCAGGTGGTCTCTCAAGTTTCCATTTAGCTCTGTAAACTGATAGCTAAAACCTGCCATTACATTGGAGGGACAAAGGGACACCGATGACAAGGCGACACATGTTGGAACCCACAAGGAAAATGGCTAGAGGTCTGTAGCATCTGGAGGTGGAGGGAGCACTTAAGAGCCTGGGGTTCAGGAAGGGGAGCTCTGGGGGAGGGGGGCTTGAGAGGCTGCTTCAGCAGGCGAGGTGGCCTGAAGAAAAACATTGCTCCTCTTCCTCCTTCCTCCCCCGGGAAGGTTGCTTGGCTGAGTTGTAGAAGCCCTGACAGCTGCAAGGCCAACAGCCCTTCAGGCCCGCTGCATGGAGAGGGCGGTGGAGGAGGCAGCTGCTGCAGGGTAGGTGCCTCAGTGTCCTGTGGCTTCTGCAACAAAGAACCACAAACTGCGTGGCTTAAAGCCACATAAATTTATTCTCTCACAGTTCTGGGCACCAGAAGTCCAAAATCAAGTTGTTAGCAAGGCCTTGCTTCCTCTGGGCACTCTAGGGGAGATTTCATTCATTGCCTCTTCCAGCTCCTGGTGGCCCAGGCAGTCCTTGACTTGAGGCTGCGTCACTCCAGTCTCTGCCTGCAGGCATTCCTTGACTTGTCACTGCATCAGTCCAATTTCTGCCTCCAAAGTCACATTGTCTCCTCCTCTCTGTCAAATACCCTGAGCATCTTTTATGAGCACACTTGTCATTGGACTTAGTGCCCATCTATCTGGATAATCCAGGAGGACCTCTTCTCCTCAAAATCCTTAGCTTAATAACATCTGCATAGACCCTTTTACAAATAAAGAAACATTCCCAGATTCTGGGAATTGGGGCATAGACATCTCTTTTGGGGGCTTCCACTCAACCCACTGTGGCAGCATATTAGGGGGCTCAGGTTGGGGCTCCACACTCACTGGCTTTTGGCGTTTGAGAGACTTCTAGCAACTCAGCCCAGCTGGATAGAATCCCAAGTGAGGTGGGGTCCACTTCCTGCCTGCCTGCCTGCTCAGCCCTTCCTGAGGCAGAAGGCTGAGGGCAGAGATGCTCACTCCTGGGAGGGAGGGAGAGAGGCCTTTCTGCAAAGGTGCCTGCAGCTCTGGGGAGGCAACAGCTGCCTGCAAGCTTGTCTTCCAGCTCAGAAACAAATTAGCCAGCTAATTCATCTCCATGGCCTGGAATGACCAGCCTAAAGGGGACTTAGGGCAATCAAATCTCTTCCTGTCACACACAGGGGCAAGGTGGGCAAAGTGAGCCAGGTGGAGGACCAATAGGGGACTCAGGCACAGCAGCAGGATGCATGGCAGAACTTCCTAGTGCAGCTCAAACACACTCCAGGGGTACCATCCTTTCTTCCCAGCTCAGGCATCGTCTCCAGAGCCCAGATTTGGCATATCTGGCCTAGTTCAGGGCATACTTTCTCATTATCAGGGCATGTGCCAGGCATGCCTTCAGATCTGGGGACTTGAAAATACGTCAGTGAATATGTAAGACTCTCCTTACTCCCGATTACTACAGGTGAACTCTTGACTAGTCAGCTGAGTGCCATGGACTGGTTCAAAAAGGGACAGTGTGAAGGGAGAAAGTCATGGGCACTGCCCCAGTGTTCAGGAGCTGCAGGTGGAGTAGAATTGTGCACACAAAGAGAAATAGCAGAGTGTGACCTGCAGGGTGGAGATTGGGGACAGTGGTGTGGGCAAGAAAGCATTCTAGGTGATCGGTGACAACTGGAAAGCAGTTTATGTAGGGTTTAGCTTTGGGATATAAGCCTGGAAGCAGGTATTCTGGGGAACCAGGATCCACTCAATCTTATAGCTCAAGAGTGGTAATTGGGTTGGATTTCGGAAGATCAATGCAGGGGCCACATGTAAGATGGACTTGGAGGCGGGGAGTGGGGGTGTGAGCAAGAGAGAATAGGACAAAGAGATTAATTGGAGGCAATTGTCCAGACCCTAAAAGAGTAATGAGAGTTCACACAGGATGGTGGGTCTGAGGCTGGAGTGAAAAAAAAAATGTAAAGGGAGGGAGAGAGAAAAGGAAGGAGAGAGAGAGGGAAGGAAAAAGGGAGGGAGAGAAAAACAATTGCTCAACATCCATTCTGTGCACCTCCACCCCATTTCATTCTCTCAACTGCCACTACAATGGTACAACTGGATTACTAAGAAACATGTGGTCAAAACATTTCAGAAGGAACTTCAGCAAGAGACAAAGGAAAGATCACAGAATTTAAAAAAGATTGACTCAAAAAAGTTATTTTGTCTGTGATGATTCCAATAATTACAAAGTCTTACACTCAAACATGTAGTTTGCAATTGCAAGCTAAAAATAATAAAACAGCATGTTTCCCACACATGGGGTTTCCCACCATGATCATGTCATTACAGTAGCAATCCAATAGCATGTATCATGTTGCCTAATTATCAGCCATGCCATTTCCAACTTGAGCTCAGATATGTATGCGTGGAGCTGTGTCTGTCATTACCCGCTTCATCAGGTGGGGAACAGGCTCATGGATATGAACGCACCAGGGTCACAAAGGCCAGGAAGGGCTGAGTAGAGGTGTGATCCAGCCTGTTCTATGGTGCTCTTCCCACTCACCAAGCCCCAGGAAGATGAATGGCTGCGATTTGGTGACCTTCACCACTGACAGCCCAGGAGTAAGGGCAGGTGCTTGTGGGGCTCTGGTGGGGACTAGGGCCAGACCTGGGGGCCTGAGCTTCTGAGACCAGCAGCCAAGGAAGGAAATCCCCTCCCACGTGGCCAGGCTGTCCTTCCCACCACCGGGAGCCCTGATTGAGTGCCACATTTGCAGAGCAGTGAGGGATGAAAATAGGGACGGAGGGAGAGGAGCAGATGGGGAAGGAGGGAGCACGTTGCCCAGAGGGAAGACAGCATCCTATTTAGGCCAGACTGAGGGCAGCTCTGCCCAGCTATTGCTGCACTACCTTTTAGCACTTTAATCAAATGTCTCACAAATGGGTTAGCCTCGATGTCAAAACTCCAATCGGATACATTTAGTGGTCTGACAACCAATTTTCTTCGATATATCATCAGGGACTGATGGTCCATTTGAGGCAGCAGGAGAGTTGGCAATAATGGAGCTGAGAGAGCCATTACGTGCCCTCAGTATTGTCTCAGGCTGTCATGGGGAAGGAAGGAGCCTGCACCCACGGAGGCAGACAGATGGACATCAGAGTGTGCCTTGCGCTTCGGATTCACGCACAATGGGCAAAGTGCCGGACCCAGGCGGGAGATCGGGGAATCTCTGGTGGGCCATTCACAGGCACTGCCCCTGCCTCACCGGGGCCTTCTTGAGGCCCTCAGCAGCCATGTCAGAAGAATGGGAGTGCAAGAATCGGGTAGAGCTGATGTGAGTCCATGTGGACTCAGGCAGCATCTGCTTAGCCTCCAAGTGCAGGGGAGAGAGAAAGGAGTCAATTAGGACATGGCTCCAGTCCTAGGGGAGCCTCCAGGGGAGTGGGGGAGACTGAATTAAAGGGCTGGCGGGGACCACAGACGCCCTCCTCTCTCATGCCTTGCAGCTGGCACTGAGGAAGTCCTTCTAGGAGCCTCCTAGAAGTTGCCAAAAACCCAAACAACAGGCTCTGGCCCCCATTTAAACCACAGCAGCTCAATTTATATTTCTTATGCTTTTTATTGGTTGGGCTTCTGTGGAAGATCACCTTTGTGAAAAGGGTTGTATTCCTTTTTTTCAAAGAAAAAATTTGAAAAGAATTGATTTAGTCCAATCTTCATATTTTATTAACCTGGAAACCGAAGCCCAGACTGCTGAAATGACTCCAAGGCAGCCTGGGAGGACAGCCCAGGGAGGTGTATGCGCATGGAGCTTTGAAGAGTAAGCAGAATCCTCCATGTAGAGAGGCAAGGACAGGAGGAAGGAGATGCCAGTTGGCACCTCTGGACCTTTGCTCAACGTCCTGTCACACAGAGGGTGCTGCCACCCTTTCCCCTGTGCTCACTGCTCACTTTTCTCCTCTTTCAATAACCAGCTCATGCCACCTCCCCCAGAAAGACTTCGCATCCAGCATGAAGGGCCCCGGCACCCTGACTCTTGCAACGGGTTATCTGGGAGGCAATTTAGCTCTTTCATAACTATGCCCAAGGTTAGTGGTGCCAATGCCACCAGCCAAAAACCACAGGGAACATACCTGTATTTGAACAAAGGTGGGGAGGGAGCCCAGTGAGAGAGTGCTAGAAGTGGGCTCCTGGATTTTGTCTGGTGAGAGTGATTTGGGGGAGGATATAAGGGAGCAGAGCTGTTTTCTGGTTTGAATGCTTCCAGTAAGTGGGGGCGGTAGTAATTCTGTGACTGACTTAATGGATCCTATCTAGAAGGAGGGAAGGAGAGAGCAACGCTAAGGAGGCAGTAGTCACTGATATTAGCCAGAATAGGGGGCTGCTTGGTGATTTTTGTGGTTTGGACAATGGTCTTGTTTTTGTCTGTGTTCAGACACGATTACAGACTGGTCTTGTTCTTGTCTTGCTGTGGCCTTGTCTGGTGTTTATGTTCTGGGAAATTATGTTCAATAGAAAACCCCTGTGACTCTTGTGGAGTGCCAGGCCAGCTCTGGCCATCGAAGCTGTCTGCATCCTCCTGAGTGGGGCCCATGTTCACTCCTTCCTGGCCTGGCAAGAGCAGGCACTCAGCAGTCATGTCCTATGTGGCACAGAGGTTGGACATGCAGGACTAGTTTAAGGAATCAGCAGGGCTGACACCAGGAACGTGGATCTGGAGCAGGCCTGGAATGCCAACTAATCAAATGAGATAACCGAGGTGACTGCACTCTGAAAGTCCACGGTACAGGTGGATGGTGAAGGATTAGTCTTATCTCCTCCTTCTTCCTCCCTGGACATTGGCCTGGAGGCTTGCAAGCTGTTCAGTCTCCCCAGCCTCCAGAGATGGGAAGGGAAATAAAGCACAGCTCAGCAGGAGCCAGAGAAGCCCGCCCCGGGTGGGCAGGCCAGGGAGGGAGGCTATTTATCCACAGGATGCCTCTGACCTTTCCCCACACAACAGGACAGAGGCACAGAGCCTGGCCGCATCCTTCCCCTTTAAAACAAGAAATGGAAGCATTACTCACCACCCTGGCCATTTATCATGGACTGGGGACATTAATTTGACAGTGTGTCATTTTCCATTTGGTTTGGGCCCAGTGGAGGCTGCCCTCGAAACACCTTCAATTAAATGCAGCTAATAACACAGAGCTATTTTGAGCCAGGAGGGACCTCTGCCTCCCCCCAGAGCTCTGGTGTGTGTGTGCTGGGAGAAGGGGGGTCACTGCAGTTCACCGTGACCTCAGTGATGTATGGCTTCCACAAACCTGGGCCCTGCCCCACTGCAGGTGTGTAAAGTGCAGCCAGGACAAGGAGAATGGGAGAGGGACCACCTCAGCCCCTGGATGAGAGCATTCCAGCAGCAACTGGCCTGGCTATGGCTCTTTCTGCAGGACACGAGAAGCTCAGTTCTTACCCAGCAGATGGAGTCCAGTGGGCTAGGAAGTGGATCTCCTAGTTCTGCTTCCTGCTGTGTGACTTCAGGCAAGTCCTATAACCTCTCTGAGCCTCTGTTGTTTTTTAATTGAATTTATTGGGGTGACATCCTATCTAATAAAGAGGGAATATGCTAATTGACTGCCACACCCTCAAATATGGCAGTGCCCACAGCCACAAGATGGTGGTGCGGGGGGGAGGGGAGGGTGGAAATTGTTAAGATTTTAATATAATATCTTAATAAAAAATGAAAGAAAAAAATAAAAAGAATTTATCACAATATGAAAAGAAAAAAAAGATGGTGGTGCCCAGTCCCCTCAGCCCCACTGGGGCGGCAGGCACACGACACAGCCAGACCCACCCCGAGGCAAGTTCTGCAGCTCCAAATGCCTGCCTCCAGAATCCCCCAGTCCCCTCAGCCCCCCAGCCACCCAGGGCCAGCACAAGGCACAGGCAAGCCTCTGACATCTACAGCCCAGCTTCCCAGGGCCGCCGAGGCTCAGGTAGCCAAGGCCGGCTGAGACTTGTGCTGCCAGCAATGACAGCAGCAGAAGTGTAATGTGGGCATCACCTCCCACTCCTGAGGGCTCTGGACTATGAGAAGGGGCAGGCCAGGCTGAAGGATGCCCCCTTTTAGTGCATGAATTTTCTTTTTTTTAAATATATTTTTATTGATTTTTTTTTTTTTTTAGAGAGAGGAAGGGAAAGGGATAAAGAGTTAGAAACATCAATGAGAGAGAAACATTGATCAGCTGTCTCCTGCACACTTCCTACTGGAGATGTGCCCACAACCAAGGTATATGCCCTAGACCGGAACTGAACATAGGACCTTTCAGTCCGCAGGCCAACACTCTATCCATGGAGCCAAACCAGTTAGGGTCAGTGCATGAATTTTCATGCACCAGGCCTCTAGTTGGTTAAAAAAGGGATATAGGATATATATTCAATTCTACAATATACTCACCTATATATTGCATTGTATGTTCACCACCCCAAGTCAAGTCTCCTTCCATTACCATTTATCCCTCCTTTACCCTCTTATACCTCCCCCTACCTGCCTTTCTCTCTGGTAATCATCATACTGTTGCCTGTGTCTAAGAGAAGTTTTTGTTTGTTTTTGTTTTTGCTTAAGAGCCTCAGTTTTCTTATCTGCAAAATAAAGACAAGAGTTCCTCATTCATGGAGTGATATGATGCTTGATATTATTTTATGAACTCAAAGCATTATACACCTGAGACTTGTTAACTCATTGGAGATAACTCATAATAATATTTCATTTTTCTAACTTAAAATTTGGGGAAAGACCATTAAATACCCAACACTCAGGACTTCTTCAGGGAGACTCAGGAAGTGGCAGAAAATACACATTAGCTTTCTTATTCTTCTTTCCTAATCCCTGTATGTAGAACATAAGCACCAACATTGGTGGTTATTATATAATAATAAATCAATAAAGTAATCAATAAAGAAATTAAAAAAAAGAAAATAAGCACCAACATTGGTGGTTATTATATTGTAGATATGTGGATATGAATAATCTTATTTTACTCCTCAATTTGCTATAAATTGGGTATATTAGCAGATTGAGCCATGTGAAATTTGTTGGTTTCATAAGTCAAAATGGATGAATATCTGTAGTTTTATGTCTTTTGTCTATTGGTGAGTCAGCTGGACTCAGGGGTGTTGATGTGCTCAGACCAGGCACATCAGCCAATGATGGAGCAGGTGGGCACCTGACAGTCAACACTGGGGCCTGTCAGTTTAGTCAGGCTGGATGGGGAAACATACCGGGGCCATGAGAAACCTTTGAGCTCTGGGGCAAAGGACAACAATTGCTGGTCCTGTTTTCATAGGATTAGCCCTGATTCCAACCTGTTGGCACTAGAAACACTTGGTTGGACCCGGTCAGAGTTCTGGAAAAACCCAGTGTAAGAGTCAAAGTGAGGCTCTGTGTTGGGGAGGCACTCAGACTCTGAACAGCAAATCATGAGGCTTGTTAGGCTCCTTAGGGACTGCAGGACCCAAACTTCCAGCCCCAGGCCTAGCCAGCCTCACAGATAGCCACTGGAAGGCCCAGGACAGCCATGACCCAGGATCCATAATTTGCCACATGTCCCTGCCAAGTGCAATATTGATTCCACTGCTACTGCTATGATTCCTCCAGCATGCGGTGCGGGGAACTGCCTGCGGCCCACTGTGGGAAACCACTGACATCCTATTCATCACAGGCAAGATGCTGATCCAGGCGTGCCCACTTTGGAGGAGAGCAGCTTTCTCTGGGAACACAGGGCTTTCTTTCAGGCCTTGCTCTGTAGCAATACACCAGTCTCTTTCTTCTCTGGGCTCTGTCTTCTCATCAGCAAAGTGGGGCCCTGAATTAAAAGCCTTGTTAGTTCCTCCATCACAAGATTTACAAGCAGATTTCAGACAGTGTCCTTATTGGCGCACGAAATGCTTTTATTCTTTCCAAGAGAAAGGAGGTGAAGTAATAGGAAACCTTCCAGGCTGGTTTCAATTTATGCTACTTTTTTAAGTAACTTTTTTTAAAAATGAGGTTCTTTCCCTATACTCCCCACCCCCCATACAGAGGTAAGGCTAAGGAAGAAAAATGAAGGAATCCACTTTCCTTTCTTCCTTCACAAGCATTGCTTTTTAACTGGTCGAGACAAGCATGTGGATATTTCTTAGCAAGAATGAGCACCTTTGTCAGCTCCCACAGATTCTCCAGAACTTGGCTTTGGGGAGGCCTGTGGGGAACTGAGGTTTCAACAAGATATGCACAGCCCCAGGGACCAGCCAGGCCATTACTGGCCTGCCCCTTTTCTTGCCCATAGGGAAAACTGCTAAAAATAGTCTGAGAAGTTTGGCAAAACTCATCAGGATTTTTAAAAGATTTGTATCCTTTGGAATATATCCTAAAGAAATAATTCAAAGCACAGAGAGATCCATATTCAGAAAGGTGTTTATAATGTGAAAATTAAAGCAAATTAAACATCCAGCAATAAGGAATCAGTTGAAGTAAACCACCTGTATCTTCTTGATGTAATACAAAATATTATACACCAATTACAAAAGAAGTCCTCAGCCTACAGCAACATGGAAATATATTTATGTTTTAACGGCAGGGGGGGAAATCAAGATTCTCATCCAGTGGTGAATTTAACACACCCTGACCTTCCCAACTCTCAACATCTCATTAAAGGGGGAGACATAGAAAACATAGAAAACCCCAACTCCAAGGTGGTCGTAACATCAGGAGATGAGAGATGGCAATACATTTGACTTGGAAAGAAGTTTAGAACAATCAGGACTCAGCAGAGTACAGAGAGCTGCAAACTCAAGCACTTGCAGAAGGAAGGCCAATAAGAAGCAAGTTGATTGTCTCAGAGAATTGCCGAGAGGCTCAGCACTTGCACATTTCCATCTGTGAGAGTCCATCGTGTGCAGAGCTGAAGGCCAAGTGGGGGTTAAAAGTCTACATCTAGAGCAGTTGTCCTCCGGGAGCCTATCCCACCCTCCACAGCATCCACATGGTATCAGGCTTCAACTGGAACTTGAAAAAGTAGAACACCATGAAAATATGTCCAAAAGATGCAGAGGATTCTGTGCTCAACCTGATTATAAATCAAGTGTTGATGGTGAAATAAATGCATTCAGACATGCAAAAAAAATTTACCACCCTTGCACCTTTTCTTAGAAAGTTACTATAGCATGTGCTTCAGTCAAACAAGAGAATGAACCAATAAATAAATAAATAAATAAATGTGGAATTATAGGACACAGGGATCCTACCCAAGAAATTGGAACTATTTTAGATACTAATGTGCAGTAGTCCAGAGCCCCCGGAGTCCGCACAGCAGCCACTCCCAATGAGCGGTAATAGTAGGAGGACCATGGAGTTGCAATTGTCCCAAAATTTCAGAAAACAATATTGATGTGCATTCAATCGCTCTTTTGGAGCTTAGAAATCTGAACTAAAAAAAAATTAAAGAAATTAATGCCAAGAAAAGCAAAAATTATACAAAAGGAGGAATATAATCAAAGTACGGGACAGTGTTTTCATAGTCATAATAATATAAACACAGACCCAAACTGTGATATAAAGTAGTAGGATCATGAGAAAAGAGAACTGGGAAGGGAAATTTGTAAAGTAACTAAATCCTCAACTACCAGAGCAAGAGGTCAATAGAAAATGGAGGAAGCAGCGTAGCCAGTTATGTAGAAGTATGGAGATAAGTAATAGAAGCAGAGCCTGGAGGGTTGAGACTGCTCCTCTCAGAGTGGGAGAGATGAGGGGCAGTGGGCAGGGACAGCTGCTTGCACTCTTAGTGTTATTTAATTTCCTAGAACTACTTATGTACATTACTTTAGAAAAGTAAAAAAAAAAAATTCCAAACTGTACCCCAGTTTCTTCAGAACTGTTGTCTCCATGCCTGATTCTTAAAGCCCAGCTGACCCTGCTCCTCATCATGCCTCAGTGCAGCTCCTAAATGCAAGCAGCAAAGGCCTTGGAATTTCAGGCAGTTCCCATGGCTGGGCCTCCTGTTTACTCCCACTGACCTGCCCCTTGCTGGGACCCCCCACCTTCATACAGGAGCCCTGTACATTTGCTTCTGACTTTCTGTGGAGTTAGAGATGCTCTTGGTTTGCTAGACTCAGCAAACTAAGAGCATCTCTACCTCTGTTCCCATTGCCTGGGTTGAGGCCCCCAATAGACACATCTACACTGTGCAACCCTGCCCACTGGCCACAGCTGTTTGGAACAAGGATGACCTCCTGACCAAGTAGAGCCAACCCTGGTCCCTCTAGCCCAGTGGTCAGCAAACTCATTAGTCAAAAGAACCAAATATCAACAGTACAACGATTGAAATTTCTTTTGAGAGCTAAATTTTTTTAATTTCTTCTAATGCTACTTCTTCGAAATAGACTCGCCCAGGACATGGTATTTTGTGGAAGATCCACACTTAAGGGGCCAAAGAGCCACATGTGGCTTGCGAGCCGCAATTTGCCAACCATGGCTCTAGAAAATTAATAATTGAGGTTGAGAAGCAGCCAGACAGCTGGACTACTTTCTTGAATAGTGGAAATGTAAATATGTGGCTGTGGGCATAAAGGATGGGCAGTCTAGATTCTAGAGGGTGAGACAGAGTGTAGAGAGGGAGGAGATGGGAGAGAGGCCTAGATAAGCAGGGGAAGCCTACTCAAGAAATGATGTAATCTCAAGTAGAAAGAGGTCAACAGAGAGGCTGGGTCCTTGGATGGCCTCCCTTAAGGCTTTGAATTCCTCCTGGTTTCCTTAGGAGAAACCTCTTTTTTCTGATGAAGCTAGCTTGAGTTGGATACTGTCACTTACAAACAGAAACATCTTAAGTAAAAACCAATCCCGTCCATCTCTCTAGGCTCTGAGTGGGGAGGGCCATGAAGAGTACACATTTGCTTTCGAGGGACTTCAGTATCTGCTCTTCTCCCCCAAGCCCAGCATACAGTCTTAGTTTATAGTAAACACAGGTGGCCTGTGTTCCCCTGGGAAACAATCACCCCAGACCCCTTTGCTGGAAACCTCCTGGGCCAGGGGATGGGCACCTGACCAATAAAACTCTTTCCTAGGACTCTGAATCCTGAGCAGAAGCAAGATTAGGAAACAGGCTAGCCACCCAGCAGTGGCCAGCCAGGGAGGTGAGAAGGGCTGCTCCTCAGGAGCTCTGGGGCCACCCTGCTTCCTGTCCATTAGTTCCTGGCTGCTTTCATCCTTCCTGCTACCATGTAGGCTCCTGCACACCCTCTCTTTAAGCTCCCCTTTTGGTTGAAGTTGGCCTGCTGCTGCATGCAGCCCAGGAACCCTGCAGCTCTGGGAGGAGGGACTAAGCAGAGACTGGGCAACTATGTGTGTGGACCCCCTGCAGCTCCAGCAGCCTCCCCTCATTCTTGGGCAACAACTAGAGACATTGCCCTCACTTCCACCCTGGCAGTGCGAGGGAATCCTGTTTGGTTTAACAGGCAATAAGGTCAGATCTCTGAGCAGGAGCTTAGAGAGATTTCTGATTTAAAAATTAAAATAACAGGATGGAAAAAATGAAATTCATTTGGCAGATATGGTCTTTCAGATTGGGGGGCTCATTGTGGTTAAAAATGATAAAGGGGGCTCTTGGTGATAAATAACTTGCAGTGGGTTAGCCCGAGCAACGTTGCTGAGAAATTAGGATTCCAGTTTTGCCTTCTGTCTTGGGTCCCTCCAACCTCCCTGCCTGCGCCTCTACCTCCACCTGACTCCCTGAACCCTGCCCTAGGCAGGTGCCTGCTTCTCTCAGGGCTGATCTTCATAGGATGCCCCCCCCCACAGGAGACGTGGAGCTTGATGTGAGCTCTACCTAAAAGTTACACAGGCTTTCCAGCCCTTCTCCTGTACCCTCTCATCTCTTCTCAGCTCACCCTCACCTATGAATCTTCTGGAAGAGTCGCCTGAGGACAAGCCATTTACTAACTCAAGGGAGAGCAGGGAACTCACATCCTGCATATCAATGAAATTTATGAGTCATAGGTATCACAGGGACCTGTTTTCATTCACCACTTCCTTTCTTCATATTAATTTCTCCCAACAGCCCACTTATCTTCCCTCTTGGAGCCTTGCCCACCATACTTTCCCTGATACGAGGGTATCTCTAACAGCCTGAAGCTCTCAACACAGCGATGGCTTTGAAGTTGGCTGGCTCAAGCACTCACAAGTTACTCTCTGTGGCTAATCAAATAGCAAAACAACCTCCCCCAGCGATTTGGAGGAGCTTGGTGACAGCAAGACATTGGCCACGGAGCTGTCAGAACAGGCCAGGTTTGCCTGATGACCGGCAGCGAGGCCAGTTTTGTTGTGCATTTCTAGTGGCAGTGGGCAGTGGCTTTTCTTGAGAAGTATTGCTCTGTGGTTACTGAGGTTTGGAGTTTTTTTCCTTTTTTCTTTTGAAGGCAAAGAGATGCTCTATACCAAGGGTCAGCTGGATGGTGGTTAAATTTTTTTCTGACAAAATGAATCATAGTGGCAACCGTGGTGGTTAAAGAGAAGAGATTGTCTCTAGGAGCTGGTCTCAGTTCTGCCTAGAGAACTTTGGACAAATCATAGCCACTGTGAACTTCTGCTTCCTCTCCTGAAAAATGAGAAAATTAGGTTAAATCCTTCCTAAGGTCCTTGAACCAGGAGGTAATTCAGCTTTTTTACTGTAGCTCACAGCTTGAACAACATACTTTCATGCTTGTTACTTCATTTGATGTTCACAATAACCTCTGATCCAACAGGGGGATTATTATCTCCACTCGGTAGCAGTGAAATGACTTGCCCATGTCACACATCCGGCAAGAGATGGGGTTGAACCTCCTTATGGGCTGGCCTCTAATTCCAGGCTCATCCCACCTTTTGGAGCAGACTGTGATCCAAACCTCTCTACCCCTTCATATCCTTGTGGACGCTCTGTTCAAGCCAGACTTCAGGGGTCATCCTGTCTACTTCAATTTCTGCTAAAAAAAAAACTAAAAAAAAAAACTGAGGCCCAATGAGGGAAGTGAAAGGACCTCCCCAGGATCACACCACAAAGTACCCCAGTCTCCTGACAAAACCCAGAGCCATCCCACTCCATCACCCTCCTCATTATTACCACCCCACCAGCCTCCTCATCAGTACCGTAAGACCAAGAACACCTGCATCTCAGACCTGTGCTAAGGAAGGGTCTGTCAAAAATGTGACACTGGCAAGTTCTGGCACATCTGAGACACCACCACTCTGTCATCACTACCCAAACTGTTTGCATGGGGCCTTAAGAAATTGGCACTGGGGTCCACTTGGGGCTGACATGCTGAGAAACCATGACAGGATCGTCTATGCCCTGTCACCCCTTAGTGTCTCCCTGGACCTCCAGGTCAGCAGCAGCAGTTCATCCTCTGGACTCCCCCAGTTCCTCTGATTTCCGCTGAGGCCCAATTCCACCATACCTTACTCACCCACGCGCATCCCCTGTCACCAGAAACACAGCGTGCATGCAGGGTTTGGCCAGTTACAGGGCCTGCAGTGTTCTCTCCCTCCTGCCTGCCTGGAAAATGCCAGCTCTCTCAGTACTTAGTTCCTGTGGGCCCCTCTTCCAGATGCAGCCCTGCAGAGGCAGTGCTTCCTCTCCCCACCCCATGCACTCCTAAATTAACCTCTGTGAGAGCGAGAGTGCTCACACACGGCCATTAGGTCTAAAGGGCGACCCCCTTTCAACTGGCAGCTCTGTAAGGCTGCACTCAGTATCCTCACTGCCTAGACCCAGAGGGAGGAAAGGAGGACCAGGCCATTCACACCACCATTGGTCAAAGTGTGAGTCAAGCCTTTCCAAGCCTCCATGATCTAATCGACACAATGGGGACAACGACAGTACAGACCTCATCTGGATGATAGAGAAGTAATGATGGAAAGAGCTTAGCACACTACACACAATAACAGGAGCTACTGTCATTATTGGGGGAATCTCCTGTGAAGTTCTCCCCTGAGCTCACAAGAAAGCCCAGGGTCCTCATGCCACCATTTGCAGGAAATACCTAGTGCCTGCTTTGACCTCCCTCCTCCAGTCTCAGTCAGAAAACCCCTAGTCAGATCCCAAACAAAGCCAAGCTGCCTTCCTTTCCTTTGTTGACACAGAAAGATCTGGCCCCTGACTTTGGGCTGGGCCTCCCACTCTAACTGCAAACATTGGGCTCTGTAGTTTAGAAGGGCCATTTCTGGTGAAATACCTTCAGAAGGGCCATTTCTGGTGAAATACCGGGTTTTGAAATATTGCACTGCTTATTTGCATTCAGAAGCCCATACAAGCTCAGGTCTCACAAGTCCTGTGTTCAGAGATGCTGGAGGCTCTGTGTGGTTACAAAATTGGGCCCCAGTGGGAAAACGTTGCTCTCTGGCCTGGGCCTGCCTGGGGAGAGCAGAGAAAGGCCAAGGACACACTCCAAGGCAGCAGTGAGGCAGCCATGTGCACGGACAGATTCAGACCAAGGATCGAAGGCTCAGGCCAAGTGTTGGAGTGAAAGCTGAGCCTCCTGCAGTACTTCTGCAGACATGCTGGGCCCAGATCCTTCCAGTCCCCCTCCTCCAATCACCAGCACCCACCTCTCCACTCATAGGGAAACTCCTCAACCTGCCAGGAGCCAGTTGGAGAGGAATGGACATTGATTTGAGCTGTGTGGCTCTAAGGAGCCATTAGCCCAGTTGCCTGGGGCGGAGTAGAGGGTCTGGAGAGGGAGGCAGGGAGGACTGATGGATACTCCATGGGTTTCAACTGATCCCCAAGGAGGATGAGCAACCATGCCTTGATGTTCACTTAGGCCAGGTGTTTTCCAGGCCTTGTTTTCTTCAAACTTCTTGAGATGGCTGCGCCATTCCCATTTCACAGATAAAGAAAGTGATGCTAGAACATATTGGGCTCTAGTGCAAGGGCCAGAACTCTGGGGAAGCTCCTGGCACAGGGCCCAGTGACCTTCTTATGTGCAGAGGCTGTGGGAGTGTTTGCTGAAAGGCAGTAGAGTCAGGGCTCATAGAGAAGGGAACGTGGAGGAAATTGGCTCCAGAGCATTAAGATGTTCTGGGCAACTTGAGAGTCTGGAAAAGCCAAGTTTGGCAGGAGAGAAAGGAGGCTGGGGACATGAAGCCAGACAGAGGCAGGTGGGTGCTAACCAAAGCACCTTCATCCCTCCTTCCATGTGGTGAGGTGCCCAGCCTGAAGCCATCAGCCAAATAGGCAGCAGCAAATACTGACTGAGCACCTTGTGGGTGCCCAGGGCCTAAGAAAACCCCAAGAAACAGACAAAGAGCAGAGAAATAGAGTGAGTTGTTTTTACAACCATCGTGGGCTCTCCATAAGGAAAACAGATTTCCAGAGCTTATGTCCTAGAGTTCACATGCATTTTGAGGCCTCCATTGGAAGCCTGTTTCTCATAGTTTGCATACAGTGGAGCTGTGTCTGTGCTATTATTCCACTTGTCAGGTGGGAAAACAGGCTTGTGGATATGAATTAAGTGACAGAGTGAGTGACCTGAATCCCAGCACCAGACCAGTTAGAAGCTCAGGTTCAGAGTGGTGCTCGAGGAAATTCACTGCGAAGAAGGGGATAGGACAACCAAAGCAAGATGGATGAAAATGCTACTGCGCAAAGCTGTGAGGCCGTCTGACCAAGCAGGGCTGAGGCCAGGACAGAGCTGTTAGCTGAGTGAGGATGGGATGCTTTCTGCTCCTCAGAGGCTCAGTTTCCACTTCTAAAAATCAGGCCTAAGATCACCGCAGGAATTAAAGGGCATGAGGTATGTGGGTCACTTGTATCATGATTATTTATTATTTATTATTTTTTTATTATTATTGGAGGAAACTCAGCACATCCTAGCACAGTCATTCTCAAACTTGTCTCCACATTGGAATCATCTGGGAGCTTTAATAAACACTCTTGCCTGGCTCCACCGCCCAGAGATTCTGAATCAAATGGCCTGAGGTTGCGCCCAGGCATCAGGACTTTTTGAACTCTCAAGAGGATTCTAACATTCGCCCTCTGCTGAGAACCCCAGCCCTGGAGCTAACTGTAACTCAACCCAATTCAGAAACAAATGTGGAGGGTCCTAACTACCAGAGTTGCCGAGAAGGGACTAAATCTAGGTACAGCCTCTAAGAGCAGGGGAACATATTTTAGAAAGCTGTCAAAGTGGTTAATTTTTTTTAAACCTTGGCTCTTAGGGGAATAAAGTTCAATTATCTGGAAAATTCACTTATGTGGAACTCCTCACTCCCTAATGACACTGGCTAAATGAGGTGTTACCATTCTATAGATACTCAAATTAGAGTCTTTATGATTCTTCACCCAGAAAAAAAAAAAAATCATCCAGAGGCTTGGCTTGAAGCACACCCTCACTACTCCTTAGGCAGTGGGCCCTGGTGAAGGCTAGTCTTGGGAAGGAATCCCTGACTTCCTGGGAAGGTTTTTTGTTTAGAGCCCCAGCCAGCCAAAGTGACATGCCCACTTCCATGTTGCCTTGGTCCCTGGGGGCCACTTAACCCATTTTTTCATGCAAGTAGTCTCTTCCTCCCTTCCCACATCCAACAACCACATTCTGATCCACTGGGAGAATCACTCTCACCATGTGTCCTGCAGAGTTTGGCTTCATGTGAATATTTTGAATGGTTTCTCTTATAAAGACTAAAAATAAAACATCTGTTTCATTTATTTATTAGCCCATTTTTTACCAGAGGGGTGAGAAAAAACAAAAGGTACTTTCATTATTAAAATATCATTTTGTTCTTATGAACCCCATGCAAACAAAATGCAGATATGGAACATATCAATGAGTTTTCATGACCCAGATAAGGGAAAAAGAATGAGAAGAAGGGTCCGTGTCCTAGGAGCCTTTGCAGCTCTCACGATTAGATATTTACTTCTTTGTTTAATGCCTGTATTTTCCCATTTGAAAAGATGCTCCAGGAGAGAAGGGACTTTGTCCATTTTGTTTATTGCTGTATCTCCAGGACCCACCTTGTCAGTAGTCAGAATGCTAAAAGTCAGAATTTGTAAAATAAGATGATCCTTGAAGGGATCCTGGTTTTTGTACGTTTTGAATTAAAATTCTGGGAGGCACTAGCTGTACTAGTTTGCTAGGCCTACCATAACACAGTAGCACAGATTGAGTGGTTCCACACAGAAATTTGTTGTCTCACAGTTTTGGAGACCAGAAGTCTGAAATCAAGATGTCAGCAGGGTTGGTTCTTCTGAGACTATGAGGAACAATCTGTCCCTGCCACCCTCTAGCTGCTGGAGGTTTGCTGGCCACCTTTGCTATTCCTTGGCTTATAGAAGTGTCACCAATTTTTGTCTTCAACTTAATGAGGCACTATTTTGGTATCCATGTCTGTGTTCAAATGTCCCCTTTTTATAAGGACACTAGTCATATAAGGTTGGGACTCACAGTGGTGACCATATTTTAACTTAATTACCTCAATAAAGACCCTTTCTCCAAGTAAGTTGTATTCTGAGGTACTGAGGACTTCAACACATGAAATGAATTGGGGGGGGGGGGGTGTGGGGGAGCTGACCCACAACACCTACAACATCATTAATTGACTTAATCAATTAAATAAATAAGTTCATACCACAAGAAATAGTCGGTACTTCTTATCTTCTAGGTGCTTTGTTAAGTACTGGAAAGTTATAAAATGGATACAGAAAAAGTGGCAGATATCAAAATCAAAATCACCCAAGGAGTGGAGGACCATAGGAGCATGCTCACAACATGGCACAAGGCTCAAGTAATTCATTCTATGGAGGGATCAAGTAGTTGAATGGAAATGGTAGCATTTGAACTGAGCCTTTTGGAGATAAATTGTGTCCTCAGTTGGAAGAGGGAAGAAGGCTGATGGCCAACAGAAAAGAAGGCAGCAGAGTCCTGGGCATTTGAATGGTTTGGTAAGGCTGGGATGTAATCAATATTACATCCCAGCCTTAAGAGAAATGCATGAAGTAAGAGGCATGAAGTAAGAGAAATGCTTGTAATGAGGACAGGCATGGGAGGCTTATATATGTTTTGCTGTTGGCCAGGGGGAGCCAAGGCATTTGTTTGAGGAGGCAAGTAATTTGGAAGATAACACCTCCAGCGGGGCAGGAAGAGGGGTATAGAGAGCAACTTTCTAAAAGCCCAGAACTGTTGGGGTTGCTGGAGTAGAAATGAAAAGAACCACAGACTCCAGACTTCCCCAGATGTGGGCCAGGACAGCTGGACAGTGAGGAAGAGGTGCGGGTTGGAGATGGTGGGAGTACCACATCTCAAGAGAGGGGCATGAACAGAGAAGATGGGGAATGAACGGAAGCTCTGAGTTAAATGGTAGAGGAGGGGAGCTGAGGCTGAGGCACTGCAGGTAGGTATGGCAAGGCAAGAAGCATTCAGGAGAGATCATGGCTGGATTGAGATGGGAGAAGGGGATGTTATAGGAGATGAGAATGGTGGGCATTTGGGGGGAAGGGGTAAGGACAAGCCCAGGGCCTCCGTGATGCTGAGTCTCAGTCCTGGCTCCATCTGGAGAGCCTGCAGTCATACAAAAGAATGAAGGCCCCTTCCAGAGGAGCATGATTCCTTGGGAGGCAGTGGGAACAAGTATTTTTCACTCTTCACCTGAAACTATGTTTATTTATGAGCGGAAGAGAGAGAGAGAGAGAGAGAGAGACAGAGAGAGAGAGAGAGAGAGAGACAGAGAGAAACAGAGAGAGACAGAGAGAGACAGAGAGACAGAGAGACAGAGAGACAGAGAGACAGAGAGACAGAGAGAGAGAGATTGGCTTCCTCCACCAGGGATTGAACCGGCAACCTAAGTATATGCCCTGACCTGGATTCAAATCTACATTCAACTGAGCCACCTGGCCAGGGCCAGGCATTTTTTTTTTTATTTTTTTTTTAACAATGGTTCTCAATCTTGGCTGCACACTGGAGTCATCTGGGGAGTTTCAAAAACTCCTGATGTCTGGGTCACATGCCCAAAAATGCTGGTTTAATTGGTCTGGGGAAAGGTGTGGACACAGGAGTTTTCAGTGCTCCCTAAGGGAGTCTGATACATGGTTCAGGATGAGGACCACTGCTCCTTGGCCCCAGGGAGTGACGGGGAGTGAACAAGAAGTAGGACCTGGAGACCTTCAAATTCCTAGAAGCCCATGGAAGGGGTGAGGTAGGGCAGAGGGGTTTTCACAAAGAGCTCATTATTGCCATGTGCTGGAGCCATCTCCCACTGGCATCTAAGGGCCACTTGTACACATTTCTTCTCAGCTTTGTGCTCAGCATCATTCCATTTGAACCTTGAAATCTGCCATGGTGAGAAGATGGGTGCCATGGGTAAATGCTACCCCTCAGGATACAGATATTCCCTACCCACCCGCCCCCTACCCCTGAACCAATTGTTAAGCATTTACTAGCATGTCACTGTCTTTAGGTTTGGCCTCCATCTGAAGTCAGAGTTTTAATCCACATACCTTCCATTCCAGGACAGATTCCCTCCTGAGAGCTCCTATTTTCCAGGCTGAAAGTATGTCTTACATGCCCTCTTCCCAGGTTCTTTGCTCTCCATCCATCTGAGCAGCTTCCTGCCTCCATCATCTGCTAGCTACCCACAGTAGCCCACAGTGGCAAACACAGGCTGGCCCCTGCTCTTTGTGGGCACTGGAGAGAACAAGGAGACTCCAGAAGTGGCCTTGGCCCTTAGGGATCCCATCTCACTGCAGAGACACCAAGGGCAAAAAGCTGAATGACCAGGAAGACATGGGTGACAGATAAGGTGAGAAATGAGAGACTCTCACAGCCCAGATTGTCTGATGGATGTGCTGACAACATTGAGAGCCTTGCAGAAGGGGTGGGCTCAGCTGAGAGGCAGGTGGCAGGTGGGTAGAAGGTGTCAGCTGCTCAATTATCCATGATCATCTCACAAGGATAGGACATCTCACATAATTTTATTGCTCTAAACTCTAAAGACATTCCTACGTGGATTTACACCTCTTATTCTCTGTGCCATTCTGGCATTTCCCTGGATCCCCTGATGGACTCTCTGGAACATGGTGATAGCAGAGATCCAAGCTCCCTGAAGAGCCTCTGATGAACCCTTGCCCAGCCCTACCCAAATCTCCTGTCTTGGCCTCCCACCATGTTTAGCTTTGGTCATGAATTCTCTCTCCTTGCAAACCCCTGGGCAATGGTGGGTGAGCTGAGCCATCGGCTCCAGCTGGCATCCACAGGGATCCATTGGAAGCGCCTGCACAGAAGAAATAAGATGGCCCAAGTTTTAGGGGCAGCATTAATAAATTACACTGGGTCCAGGAGCAGGTAATTCAGCTAGCCCCAAAGCCAAGCACAGGAGAGTGGGTAGAAGCCTGGCATCATCAGTTATGGTGAGGTTTTGCCCCAGGAACGGACTTGGGAAGCTGACAAAGACACCACATGGATATGGGATTTGTCTTCTGTGTGGCAGTGGAAGGGAAACTTGACAAAGGAGGAGTATCCACGAGGTGACACAGCTCAAGTCCAGGAGGTCCTCTGGCACTTAGAGCTACAGCCTGCTGCCTGTACAGGCCTCTGAAGTTGGCAAAAGCAAGGGTCAGACTGGTCTCCACTTGCTGGAAACTGGTCAAAGAGAAACCTTTTAAAATCGCCTCGGCCACCACATGGGGCAGTGCCCTAACCCCCCATGCTGCTGCAGCCATGAGGGTTAAAGGCCCCAAAGGTCAAGAGGTGGCACTGCCTAGTGTTTACCTTCCTGATGTTAGAACCTGGCCACACTTCTTCCTCCCAACCCTGAGATGCACGATAGTTATGAAGCTGGTCTCAAAAATGCCTGCTGAGACATACCAATAGCAGTGAGGCCCTCTCAGCTTCTAGGGTTAAAAGGGGATGTTAACCTGGACCACTGCCTGAAGCTAAAGAGAAAACTTATGAGGTGTATTGTCGGGTGCTGCCAAGATGGACATAGCCATTACAGACCTCGATGTCAAGTCCTAGGCTGGGTCTGGACCTTTGCTCCCATTTAACATTACTGCTCAGAAGGTTACTAGACATTCCTCATAAACCTCCCTGGTGGTAGGCAGGCCTGGTATGGAGGTGGGAAGGTGAATCTTTTAAAATATACATCTTTGTACTCTCTCCTCCACAGAATAGCATTTTACATTATTAAACAGAACACCACACCTGAGCATACCTTGCAGACAGATGAAATAAAGGGTAAACCCCGCCCATCCCAGGAGGGTCCCTGGGGCCAGCCACAGCAGAAGATCCAGTGCCTCTAGAGGTAGTGTCATTGCCAGTGTTTGTTTTCAGATCATTAAATACTTAAGGGAAGGAGAGACTAAAGCCAAAATGCTCCACGACCCTGTTGATTAAGTATCAATCAGAAATTAAGACAGAATAAGTCTGAAATTGTAATGATCCTTTTAAAGAACAACTCCCAGTCTCCTTGACTTTTTTTTTAATCTGTCAGGCAGGAAGCTAAACAACTAGTGTTGCTAAAACACAGGCCACCCAGGACCCTTGCCTCTTCCATGGGTATCACTCTCCTCAGAGTACAGGCGAGGATGCCCAAGCCCCAGAGTGTCGGAGTGCCCCAAAGTAACAAGGCAACTGAGTGTTCACAGATGGCAAACCAACTCCAGGTGGTCAGAGCCACCCTCCCCTCCCCTAGAGCAGCTCATGAGTGCAGGCAGACAAATCCCTCCCCCACACATAGCAGGCGGAGACCCGGGCTCTGGGACACACAGTGCAGTTCATACTTACTGAGAAAATACTGTGCTGAGTTCACGCTGTTATGTTCCTTGTGTCATTAATCATCACAACCACCAAGTGAAGATACCATTATTGAACCCCTTGACCAATGAGAAAACTGAGAACTAAATTTGCCCAAGTGAGTAATTTGCCCAAGCCACCTAAATGGTAAGCACTGGACCCAATTTACAGACACAGTCAGTTTGATTTTAGAATCTCCGCATTTAATCTCTACGTTTAACATCTGTGCCTTGTTTCAGACTGTGCCCCAGTCCTCTCCTTGGGTTCCCACATACCACTCTGAAAATGAGCAGATGATATTTGGCTCCAGCCCTTTCTAACTGACTCTAAGAAGAATCAGTGATCCCTTCTGGTTCAGGAGTCAAAGGGTTAGCTTTAACTCTATTCCCCTATTTGGGATAGGTTCTATGCCTGAGTTATTTTGGTACTTAATTTAATTCCTGTATTGGGAAGCAGAAAGTGATATACTGCAAAGTTATTAGCAAATTCCAGTTTTAAGGAAATAATTACTGAGTTCTCCCTCCCTGTGTTGAGTAATTCCTTCTAAGATGCTCAAAGACATTAAGCATTTTCACCAGGATGGATAGCAGTTCTGTATATGCAAATAAAGTAACTCAGTAATTACCAATAAAATGCTTATTGAAGTGATAAATTTTTGCTCAACAATGAGTTGGGGGAAATGGCATCATTTTTTTTTTTTTTTTTTAAGAATCCTTTAACCTTGTTTGTTGGCATTCATTTCTGTGCTGTGTTCTGGTCATTTAAAAAGACAACAGAGCCAACAGCTCTTGCTGCATGAAGAGAAGGCTCTCCTGGGAATTCCTCTGCCTACCAGCCTCACCTGTTCTGCCGGGGCCTGGTGCTCCACTCTGGGTGCTGCGGAAGCCCAGGCACCCTGCAGACTTGCCCGGGATACCTCTATGTATGCTGGGAATTTGGCCTTCAATGGGGTTCATCACTGATTCTTCCAGATGGACAAATAGAGAGTGACTTCTCAGCCAAGGGCAGCTGCCAGGATGAGCCTTCTGAAGCCCAAGTATGATTGTGTTGCTCCTCTGTTTTCAAACTCTTCCCATGCACTCCAGAGATAACAGTATAAATATCCAGCCATTTGTCTGTTCTCAGGCCTTTCATAGTCAGTCAGTCAGGGCACTGGGCACAGTGGGGGTTCCAGTTACCTTTTCTTTAGGCTCATCCATGCTTCCCCATGCAATTTTGATTTCTTCATCTTCAAAAAAAAAAGGTATATTGGTCTACATAAGCTAGGTTATACAGCCAGCAAGTCCAGAATTTCAGTGGCTTAAAACAGTCAAAACTTAATTTTTGCTCATCCGGCATGCCCATCATGGGCCAGCCTGAGTATCTGCTCATATATTCACTCAACAAATAGTAGGCTAATGAATAATATGCAGCAATAAAAAATAATTAAATCTTATCATTTATGATAACATAAATGTAACTAGAAGGTATTATGCTAAGTGGAATAAGTCAGACATGTGTCTACAAATATCATAAGTTTCAATTTATATGAGAAATCTAAAACAAAACAAATAAATAAATAATACAAAACAGAAATGAACTCATAGATAAAGAGAACAATCTGATTATTCCTAAATGAGAGGGGGTAAAGGGATGGGTGAAAAATAAGTAAATTAATTAATAACTTTTTTTCTTTAAAAATAAGCAGGTTGATGATGCTGTCACTTGCTCAAACATTGCTGACCTGTCACTATGTTGGAGGGAACATGGATTGTTCCCAACTTGGAATGTTATGTACTTCTTCTCACAATACATTGGTCACACATAACAACAAGAGGCTCAGGAAGTGAAATTCTACTTGGTACTCAGAAGGAGGAGAAACATAAATATATGATGATAATACTAAAGACTAACATAAATGCAAAAATTATATGTTATCTCCCTCACAGGATTGTTGTGAGGGCAAAGTGTGATCACATCTGTAGAGAGCTTAGCACAGTGCCTGGCACCTGGTAAGTGTTTAGTCAAACATGCAGTTACTAATGCATGTTTATTGGATGAACATTCATTCAGTAGTTACAACCAGTTCTCTCTCTGTCCCTCTGGATCCCTATAAATTGTGGTGATCATGGAAAGTCTTCAAAAAAGAAGTAACAATTGAAGTCAGTTTTGAGCAGGCTGCAATGCCAGGAGATTACACTCCAGGAGGAAGAACGCATGAGCACAGGCTGCAAGCTGGAAAGTAGGATCCACACAGAAAAGAATCAGATGAACGTCACAGGAGCAGTGTTTTTCAGGGGTAGTCTTACATTCAATAGGTGCATCTTCTCAGAGAATAAGAAAAGAGCTTCATTCTGAAGCCTGAGTTAACAATTCACAAGTCAGAAAAATTCCTTTAGTGTGCCCTGCATCGAATTCTTGGTGTGGAAACTGTCCCTGGGAAATAAGATAATCAGAAACCTTGATCTGAAACCCAGATTCCAGCTGAGAACTTAAGTCTCCTGGCTCCAGGGCCAGGGGCCTTTCCCCTTTCAGTATCCCACACTGATGGCTGACCTGGTTTCTTCTCCTCATTGCCAGAGGGTCTATTTTTGAGTGACCACATTTGCCCTGGGACAAGTCTTTCTCTGATATTTGCATTGCTCACTGCTCAAAGGCCCACCGAGGCCTTGGAAACATGCCACCCACATCCTCTCACACTGGCCCAATTGTTTGTGGCAAATGCTTTCCTTTTTTACTCTGGACCTTCTGGAGGAAATGGTTTCAATAGGAATAACTCTGAATTCTCCCAGGCCTTGCCATCTGGGCGTCCAGAACGGAGCTTCCAGGATATATGGTTCTTTTGAAGGAAACAAATTCAATTGGTGATTGTGTTCCCATTTAATATGCCTGAGGAGTGCTCTTGTACTCCTGCCAGGGCATTTTTTTTCATTCAACAAACACTGATCTCCTTCTGTGCACTTGGCACTGGGCTGAGTGGGGGAGGGAGAGGTAGGGAGAATGGAGATTTGTGAAAATTACTTTGACCCAATATAATAAGTAACATAATAGAGGTAGACAGGAAAGATGGGGACCTCTGCAAGGGTGGCTAACCGCACCTGGCAAGTCAACAAGGCTCAAAAAGAGACAACCAGGGCCACCAGGCACTGAAGAAAAGGGATCTGCTGAAACTTAGGGGGTCTTGCACTTACTCCACAATATTTCTGGACAACTTTGGGATTCTTACAATAAAGCATAACTCCACTGAACAGACATTTTAATGTGGACCTGTTTTTGCCAGGCACAATGCTAGATGACCAAGGAATCCAAAGAAGAACAAGGCATATCCTCAGATTGCTCACTGTCTAGTAATGGAGATTTAGGCTTGGGCACAGATGACTCTACCACCTCTGACCTTAGAAAGCCCTACTGCAATTCTTCCAAGCGGAAAGAGAAACTAGTCCCATGGACTGGCAGATACCAGGGCAGACTTCCTAGAGGAGGTAGTAGGATTGGGTTTTTTGGAGAGATGGAAAGGTGGGAAGGAGGGAGGAGGGAGTATGGGGCAATGGCACAAAAAGTCAAGGTGACCACAAAGCCAAGTCACACACACACACACACGGATAGTGGATGGATGGAGCAGTGAGGGCAAAGTTGACTGCAGTGGAGTAAGGTTAGATGTGACCCTGCTGGCCTGAGGGCCATCAAAAGTTCACCACCCAAGAACTTAAGTCCCATTTTCTCTTGAGATCTCATCCTTTAGCATTCATTCTTTACTGAATATTATCCATCTAATAAATAATAATCTATGTGTTTTCCCACAGTATAACCAGTCTTGGCTCAGTAGAGATTATTCTAGCCAAAGAAAAAATAAAATTTTCTGAACATGTCACTGGTGTTCCAGACTCTTCAAGGCTTCCATTGCCCTCAGGATAAAGTCCAACATGCAGGGTAGTTGGTCTCTTTGCCCCTCACTCTCTGCTGGGCCTTGCCATTGTTTCTTCAGATCTGCACATTACCCCTTCAGACTTCTGAGTATGCTGCCCCTCTACATGGAAGCCTCCTGTTCTTCCCCACCTCCATTTCTTCTGGCTTCTCTAGGCTCAGACTTCAATGCTTCCTCCAGGCAACGTTGCCTTGAGCCCTGATCTAGGTTAGGTGCTGAGCTCTGATCACACTGTGTGGGCTTGCTCTTTCCTTGTCTGTCTCCCTCAGGAGGCTGTGAATACCTGGGGAAGGGACTCTACATGCAATTCCAATGGCCATCACTTTGGAATACAGCAGAGTTTAATGAAGGTCAAGTAATGAGCAAGCCATGAATGAGTGAGTGATGTGATGCATCATTGCCAGGTTGACTTGGAGAGCCATGGAAAAAGGCACCATTCGCGTCCACCAAGCTTCCTAGAGGAATGGAAAGAGCCTACAGCCTATCCATGTAACCATCATCACAGCAACCATCATCACAGCGACCAGACCAGGGACCTCTAGCTTAAGAACTGAGGAGCCAGGGGGATTTTGACCCAGGAGGGGTGTGCCTTTCCAGCCACAGTCTGTCTGGCAGCCCTTCTGCTCCCTTCCCCCAGTCAAGAGGGCTGGGCGATGGTGGAAGCATCAGGTAAGTTGTACCTATTTCTTCCATGGGTGTTTTCCCTGGTCATCTCTTTCTACATTTCTCCACCTTCTGACCCTAACTAGGAAATAGGATCAGTGCTTCTGATTTCTCATGAGATGCCCTCACATTTGAAACCCATACTTTACATTGTTACCACCAACAAGTGTTAACTGTGTGCCTACAATGTACCCTGATTGTGGTCTCTGCTTTTGAGGGGTTTGAAGAGAGGACATGAAGGATAAACCTATCATTAAGTAACTTCCATAGGAGCCCTAAGCAGGGTGAGCAATGGGTGCACAGGAGTCTCTGCAACTGAAATTTAGAGGGTGCCAAGAAGTGAAGGAATGTTTTTAAAGGCTGCGTGTTTTTCAGCCCTCCTCTCTATCCCCATGCTACTCTATGGAGAAGCTGGCACAGGCGACTAGTTGGCCAGAGGCACCCACACTCCCTGTCCTGTGTGGCTCCTATCTATTGGTTCACCTCTCATGCTTCACTCCCAAGTTCCCATATTGTGACTAATGACTTTGGCTATCACTGATCCCAACCTTGAGTGGCTTAGCACACACACACAGCCCCTGGAACTTCACTAAGCCACCCAGAGAAGTGGGGATGGTTTCCCCATTCAGCCTGAGTGTTTGTCCAGCAGAATACATCAATGATTTGAGCTCAGGTCTGGAGATCCTGGGCTGCAGCATCCGTTGTCTGGTTTGGCTGTCATTGTGGTGGGTTGGGGAGTTTCCTCACCTGGCAACCCTTTGGTGGAGCTCTCCATGGTTGGACATTAGATCACATTACTATTATATTTGCCAATGGGTGTCAAGGGCCCACAAAGGCAGACTAAAGCAACTCCCTCTTTGGCCAGCCATGCAATGCCAAGGATAGTGTTGCCCTCTGGGCAGAGGCCTGGCCATGGGGGTAAAGATAAAGGGGGGCAAAGGCAGATAAAGAGCCCTTCCCTCCCATTTGGTCCCCAATCTGTCTCTCCATACCCTCTAATCTCTCCCCACTCTAATCCCCCATTATCCACACTTGTTCATCCATTCATTCCTAGTGAGCACTCTGTGCAGATACTTACCTTACTCAACCCCTGACAACCTGAGGAGAGCTTCACTATTATCCCCCTTTTACAGAAAAAAAAAAAAAAAAAAAAAAAAAAACACAAAAAAACACAAAAAAACACAAAAAAAACCAAGCAAACAAACAAACAAAAACAGGGGCTTAGAAGCTCTCTGATCCAAGGTCATGTAATTGTTAGGGGCTGGGATTCGAACTTAGAGCTGTCTGGCTCTGCAGGAGGCCCATCCCATCCATGCCCTCAGTTATACTGCTGTCCTAACAGGGGAGGAGGAGCCTGAGAGCTCAGAGCACATTAGGAGGAGACTCCAGAATTCGGGGATCCTCCTTTTCCTCCTCAGACATCTTGCTCAGCCCCACACCCCTCAGGGAAGTCCCTCAGGCTCCCTTAGGTTTCCCTCCCAGGCCCCAAAACATTTATCTCTATCATGGGGTGCAGGGGAGAAAGAGCTAATTAACAGTCTGCTGAGGGCTTTGAAGATGAAAAACAACCTTTCAAGTGGCAGCCTATTATCCCTAAGCTTTACGCACAGAATAATGAAATTCCAGATTCCAAATGGAGAGTAAAAATCCTTTAACAAGGTGATAAAGGGAGGCAGACAAGGGCCAGGTTGGAAGGCAGGAGGGAGGTTCACTGGTGCTAGTATTGTTCAGACCCCAGCAGACCTCAGTCTTGGGTTAAAAGCCTGTGACCTGGGTCAGCCTCAGGCTGGGAAGCTTTTTCATCTCTGGCTGCTGTCCCTGCCAGCAACCTGAGATTCTGGAAGAAGGGAGAACCAGGCTCTTTGGAGGGGCCCTCAGCCTGGGGAGCCAGGATCTGAGGACCCTGAGGCAGATGGTAGACTTAAAGGATCTAGGTTGGGATTGGGGAACCCTGAATTCTGGTCCTAGTCTGCACTGACTCCATTCCTGACTGTGGACAGGTCCTGCCCTCTCTGAGCTGTTGCCATAGGAATTGCCCTGTATTGCACCCAACCTGCCCCCCCCCACAAAGCCCTTTAAGGATGGGCAGTGCATGCCCAGCATTGTGGACCCCAGTGCCAGCACAGGGCCTAGGGATTTTCTGGGGTTCTTGGACTTTAGATGTTTAGTGGGGTCCGGGTTACCAGGGCTGGGAAGGAGTAGCCTCCCATGCCTGCCAGGAGTTCCATGATGGGCAATGCCTTGGGCAAGGCTGAAGCCCTGAAGGAAGGCCTCCCCCCAGCTCAGGAGCCTGCAGAGCCTCAGGGCCTACACTCCCAGCTGTCCCCCTCAGCTGCAGTGGGTTCCCTGAAGGCAGGGATCAGCCCCACTCAACTCTGTCCCCCAGTGCCTGCTACAGAGGCAAAGCCACCCTCAAACATAAACTCTTGGTGTTAGCAATCAGTCCTGAAATTGAACTGGTAAAAAGTTATTAGATTGAAGAGATTTTGGAAAATTCTTATTGAAAATTAAAACTTGCACAGCCAGTGTGGCTCAATAGTTGAGCATCAACATATGAACCAGAAAGTCACAGTTCAATTCTCAGTCAGGGCACATGTCTGGGTTTCAGGCTCGATCCCCAGTAGGAGGCAGCTGATTGATGTTTCTTTCTCATCATGAATGTTTCTATCTCTCTCTCTCCCTCTCCCATAATTTCTAAAATAAATAAAAATATAATTTTTAAAAAAATTTTAAACTTGATCCCATCTCCACTATTTGGATAAATCACATAACCTCTCTGTGTCTCAGTTTCCTCAACTATAAACTAGAGATAGTTATAGGACCTATTTCATAAGGTCCTTTTAAGATTATGAGTTAATTCCTATAAAGAACTGACATGGGCCGAAACCAGTTTGGCTCAGTGGTAGAGCGTCGGTCTGCGGACTGAAGGGTCCCGGGTTTGATTCCAGTCAAGGGCATGTACATTGGTTGCGGGCACATCCCCGGTGGGGGGTGTGCAGGAGGCAGCTGGTCGATGTTTCTCTCTCATCGACGTTTCTGGCTCTCTATCTCTCTCCCTTCCTCTCTGTAAAAAATCAATAAAATATATTTTTAAAAAAAGAATTGATATGGTATTTAGTCAGTTACTATTACTTATTACTATAATATGGTTAGTTATTTATTATTCTCTTCACCTCTTTGCTGCCATGTGGACTTACTTTAACTCCTTATTACCCAGGGAGAGAAGACAGCCGTTTGCACAGTTGTGATGAGTAAGACCTAGCACCCCCAACAGCACATTGCAGGTACTCAGAACTCCTAATCAGCATCATATTTCATCCTTAAAACAAGCTTGAAATCTAGAAAAGTGGATACTATTCTCCCCATTTACAGATGAGATCACTGAGGCACAAAGAGCAAGGGAGTTGTGTATGGTGACTCACCTGGGCAGGGTCTAAGTGCAGATCTGAGCATGGATTAGAAATCATTTGTACAGTCAAGAAATGTGTATTGAGCACTGCTGGGCCAGGCACTAGGGATGTGAGGACAAAGAAGACAACCATGTTCTTTGCATAACAAGCCAGAAAAATAAATAAATAGCACAGCTTGTGGTCAAGGCTCTGAGGGAAATAAATCAAAACTAATGAGGAGGTTGTTCAGAGAAGACATCTGTGAGGAGATAGACCCAGGGTGCGCCCTGGAAGATGAAAGGTGAAGAGAATCCAGTGCCTTTCCATTGCCACTGCTGCCTCTCCACCAGCTCTCGCTACAGTGTAAATGATTGACTGCAGGTTGGAGTCTGGAAACAAGATTAGTCAACAGAAGGGAAGAGGGAAACTGAGGGCAGTGTGGAGTCCCTAAGGGAGGAAGGGAAGCAATGCTAGAGGAGAGGGCTCAGAAAGGCAGCAGAGCCTTGTGGGGGTAAGGATGAGAGTTGCAACTTTACAGGGCTTTGCTGAAAACAAAAAGCAGAGCTTGGAGGAGAAATTCCCATTGATAAGAAGGAAGGATATGTGCCTGAGTCCTCTCTGTCCCAGAGACAGGCAGCAATTTGAGGTTCTGAAGGCAGGAAAGTGAAAACCACCTGTGCCTGCAAGGAAGGATGCATGAAGATGGCCTCATTTCTCATCAAAATAGCAGAGGCAGTGCTCCACACAGTCCCCGGGAGGGACAGCACCGCCCTTTCATTCTCATAGCTTTGTTGATAAGCTGGTCCCATGCACACCCCACATCCTAAGGAGTCCCCTTGATGTGTCCCGCACTCTACTTAGCTCTGAAGAGAGATAAGAGAAATAAGCCTGTAACTGCAGGTGTGGTCAGGACCAAAAGCAGAGAAGGCATCTTGGAGGAAGTCCATTTGCACTGAGACCTGAGGAATAAAAGGGGAGGGGCCGTGTTCCAAGCAAAAGGAGCAGTATGTACCACAATGTGCTGGCAAATGTATACCTGCCTCTGGGGGCAGCGGGGGAGCTAACTGGCAGTGATTGCCCATTTCTGTGGTGTAAATACTCTGGCTGTGGCAGGATGTCACTGACATGGGCAATCATAAGCCAGTGGGTGGCAGTTACAGCCCATCAATGGTGTGGGAAGCCTGAGGCAGGCAGGCACTTGGATGGTTGAAGGGACAGAAGCCCAGCCAGGGGCACCAGAGGATGGTGCTGGCCTTGGAGGAGGTGTGGGCTTTAGCCTGCAAATGGCATGTGTAGATTGTGAGCACAGGTCTCTATTTCATCTTCCCATTCCCCTCAGAGCTCTGCCAGGTTACATCCTGGGCCCAGAGTTCCTGGTGTTAAGTAAGGAGGAGAGAATTAATTAGTTCCTCACGGGAGCAGTTGCTGGCTTTTCATCTGGTGAGAGGGGACAGGTGCTTTGTAACGACCGGTGGGATGTTCCTGGAAGTGCCTCTGTCTACCCCTCAGTGGCAGAATCCAAATTCCAATCAAGCTGTTGTCAGTTCACCAGCCCTTCTGCCTCAGGAAGTCCAGCTGGGCAGCCAGGCTGAGGTGGAAAGGTAAGATACAGATCTGAATTTCGCCCCTTCAAAACCCTGACCCTGGCAGCTCTCCATTTCCATTGTAGAGAAGGTTAGAACTAGACAGAAGAGGACCAGGTGATGGCAGATAGGCAGACAGCTGCTCCAGCTCCAGTCCCAGCTCCAGGCTCATAGGACTTTGGTCTATAAACTGCGGCTCAAGAGCCACATGCGGCTTTTTTGCCCCTTGAGTGTGGCTCTTCCACAAAATACCATGGCCTGGGCGAGTCTATTTCGAAGAAATGGCATGAGAAGAAGTTTAAAAAATTTGGCTCTCAAAAGAAATTATTTGGCTCGGTTAACTAATGAGTTTGCTGACCACTGTCATAGGAGGATCAGCCACTCACAGGAAGGAGGAGGGGCTTGGAAAGGGCAGGACTGAGTGTTGCACCTTGAGGACAGGGCACATTCATTTACCAACCCCTCCCCCCTCTCCTCCTGAACCCGGCACCCTACACCTGGACCCTCCTAATCTATCCAGTCTGACCCAGCCCTGAAAATCCCTGTGCTCCTCCTATTCATCCCGATCCCCCACTCCTAGCAACCACTAATCCTGTTACTGTCTCCATAGTTTTGCCTTTTCCAGAATGTCATATATAATAGTTGGAATCATACAGTGTGTTAGCCTTTCAGATGGGCTTCTTTCACTTAACAATATTCAAGATTCCTCTATGTCTTTTCCTGTTTTGATAACTCATTTCCTTTTAGTACTAAAAAGTATTCCATTGCCTGAATGTACAATTTCTTTATCTGTTTTCCTACTAAAGGACATCTTGGTTGTTTCCAAGTTTGGAGATTATGACTAAAGCTGCTGTACACATCTATGTGCAGCTTTTTGTGTAGACATAAGTTTTAAACTTCTTTGGGTAAATACCATAAAGTGGAATTATTGGATTGCATGCTAAGAATATGTTTAGTTTTGCAAAGTGGCTGAACCAGTTTGTATTCCCATCAGTGAATGAGAGTTCCTGTTCCTCCACATCCTCACCAGCATGTGGTGTTATCAGTGTTTTGGATTTGGGCCATTCTAATAGGTGTGTAGTGGTAGCTCATTATTGTTTATATTTGCATTTCCTTGATGACATATGAGGTAGAGCATCTTTTCATATGCTCACTTACCATCCAGATATCTTCTTTGGTGAGTTGTCTTTTCAGATCTTTTGTCCATTTTTTTTCAATTGAGTTGTTCATTTTCTTATTGTTGAGTTTTAAGAAATCAGTATATTTTGGATAACATTCCTTTATCAGACATGTCTTTTGAAAATATTTTCTCCTAGCCTGTGGCTTACCTTCTTATTCTTTTGATGAGTTAAAATTGTCATTATTAAAACAACTACTATGTACACAGCATATTATTACAAAGATCAAAATAAAAGAAAAATATTCTTGATTCGATTTCTCTAAGAATGATAATAATGATGACTATAGTGACAACCATCCCTATCTTTGTGACTCGCTGTGTTCTGGGTGCTCAGCAATTGTCTCAGGTCACCCACCACAGAACCTGTGGGGGCAGATATTATTATGTCCACTTTACAGCTGCTAAAAGAGGAAGCTCAGAGAAATGAAGTGGCTAGATCCAGTCAGAGTCTGCCATCTTCGTCTTTGCTGCAGACTCCAGAGTCTGCAGTATTGTCTTTGCTGCGGCACTCCACTCCTATAGATCCCTTCATCCCCTACCCTCCCTCTCATAGCAGGCTTCCTGACCCGCCTGGCCACTCCACGCCTGGAGCAGCTGGTCAGCCATCAACTTTGGCCTTCTAATTTGCATACTCACTCTGATTGGCTGTGGTCGTAGTGGAGGTATGGTCAATTTACATGTTTGTCTATTATTATGTAAGATTCACTGAACTCATATCACATGACAGGCACTAGGCCAAGTCTTAATATACTGATTTAATTCTGGCACAGCCGGATTATGTAGGGACTACTGTCATCCCTGTTTACATCCCAATCCACAAACACAAACTGAGTATATACCACATGCAAGCACTGTTTTAGGGCCACAACAGAGAGCAAGGCAGAGTCCCTGACCTCATGGAGTTGACATTACAGGGCAGGAGACAGGCCATCAACACAGGGAGGCTTGTTTTGTTTCAGTGGTTCCCAACCTTTTTTTGGCCATGCCCTACCTAAGCACCTCTAAAATCCTGATGCCCTCTCTGTGACATATAACTCTTATTATTCAAAAAGTGACTCCTATTCACATGGAGGAAACCTGAAAGGCCACTAACTTGGTCTAAATAAGCTTCCAAAGAACATGGCATTCATGAAAGAGAAAAGCAAAAGAATAAAAGGACAGTTGAAGTACCGAGGAAGAAATAGTTAAAAAATAATAATAATAATATAAAGTGATATGAAAAAAATAGCAAATAAAGTTTCAAAACATATAATAGAAAACAGAAATGCATAAACATGTCACAATATATATTTATATACTGTATATGAGGCCCCTAGAACCATAAGAAATGCAAAAAAAAAAAATCATTGTTAATAACTTGTTCTCAAATTGCCCCCTTAAAAGTCAAATTGTCCCCCTGAGTGTGGGGTGCCCCATGTTGGGAACCACTGTTTTGCTTGAAGGTGACAGTCCTACCTTAGAAAGAAAAAAGCAGAGTAGGGAAGGGCATCAGGAGTGGTGGGGAGAGCATCGGGCCCACGTCAGTATTAAACAGGGTAGCCAGGTGGTCTTGTTGAGAAGGTGGTGTTCTTAGCAACTAATTGAGAGAGAGTTAGCTGAGTGGATTTCTGGGGAAAGAACCTTCCAGATAGAGGGAACAGCCAGAGTGAAGGCCCCGAGGTAGGAGTGTGTCTGAGAAGTAGGCCAGTGGAGTGAGCAAAGGGGCAATGGGGGCTGCTCATGGAGGGCCTGGGGGGCCCCATAAGGACCTGCACTTTTCTTGGAGAAAATTGGAAAGCCGGGCCGGGTTTTGAGCAACCATCATCCTGACTTCTCTGTTAAGAGCAGACTAAGGGTTGAAACACACAGCCTGTGGGGCTGCTACCCTTCTCCAGCAGAGACCTATGCTGGCTGGGACCTGCTGCCGGCAGTGGAGAGACAATGCTGGGATTTGGAATCTACTTGAAAGGTGAGAGCCATCAGGGTTCCCTGAGGACTCTATTCATGTGAGAGAGTTGAGTGGAAGCCCTCACCCAGGCCCTGTCTTAGGAGTCGGCCCTCTCAGGGGAGATTTCAAGTCTGCTTTTTCCCCAGGTAGGCTGGTGATGCAGGGGCCACCCCAGAAGTGGAAAGCACCTCCTATACCTCCCCTTTCCCAACAACATGGGTGTCAATCCCAGTTCCTCTTGGTGTTACCATCAACGGCGCAATGATTGCACTCCCCAAAAGCTGACCTCTCAGTCACCTGGCCAGGCATTCCAGTGAAAGAGGAGGTAGCACTGGAAGTGGAACTCCTTCCCTCACATCCCCATTTCCCCTGGGGGTGGAGGGGGGAGCAAAGGAAGGCTTTTCTCTCAGTATCATTAAAACTCATTAGACATCTCCAAATTTTTGCACAATCTCTGTTTCCTGCAATTAATTCAGCATTTAATAAGCTCATACTGTGTGTGTACCTAGCCACTGAGCTAGGTGTTGTTTGCATATTAGAGGGTTAGGCCAGCCTTTGGTAGAAACCTCACTGGTGTTTCACTAAGAAGATATGGGTAGTTGAGTTGTGTTCTGCAGTTATTTGCTACATGATCATGGACCTACCAGGAAACTGTCCAGACCTCTATTGTATTATTTTAAAAATAGGGACAGTGGTTCCTATCCAAAGGAACACAAATGTAAAAGTGACTTTACAAATTGAAAAACACTGATCATGCAAAGCCTAGCGGGGAGACACCCTCACATTCCCAGCTAACCACTGTGGGGAGGATATCAGACACCAGTAAGGACGCCACAGAGCCCTGATGGGCATGACTCATTCTGACCAAGAGGGGACAGTAAAGACTTTATAGGAGAAAGGGCCTTGAAGAGTGGATGGGATTGCATTAGCTTAAACAGAGAAGAAAGGGCCTTTCTGGTAGAGGGAACACACAGGCAAAGCCAGAGTGTAAAGGTACATTGCAAATGGCTACTGGGAGCTATGGAAGGGTTTGGAGCAGGGCAGTGGCAGAACCAGATTGGCCTTAGAGGTCACACTGGCTCCTAGGGAGGGGTGGAGTGGCGTTGCTATGGCCAGCTGAGCAATCTGGAGGCTTGAGCCAGCTCTACTCTCAGAGAGGGAAGTCTGTCGGTGTGCACACGGGGCAATCCAGGTGTGCATGGGGAAAGGCAGTTGAAAGTGGGGAGCCAGTGGGAGTGGGAGTGTGGGCCAGGCTGAGCCAGCTGGCTGCACAGACCCCCTCCCCCAGCCCTCCTTCCCAGCCCACTCCCAGCTCCTGGGAGCCTAGAGACCTGTTTGTTTTCTTGTAAAGAGGGGAGCCCTGCCCTTTGTGAGATTTCTGCTTGGGTAGGAGCAAAATGTCTACTTGTGCTGCTGCCTGGATTTCCAGCTATTGACACAGACTCTGACAATGAAAGCAAAAGGGGGGCGGGGTAGAGGTGGCTGATTAAAATGTTCTTCCCCTGTGTTGTTCAGCCCTACCCTGGGAAAGCTGGCTGGAAATCCTGGGGAGGAACCCTCTCCTCCAGAACTGCAGGCCCAGTACTAGTAAAAAGTGGGTCTTTGAAAATGGTTGGGGATTTTCTGCACCCCCACCCTATCCAGCTGATCCAGCTCCTGAATACATTGCTTTTGTTGTCTCATGCCTTCCCTAATAATCAGTGTCACTTAGATAACTGTAACTTCTTTGAGGCTTAGTTATGTTTCTAAAGCAAGACAATGACATTATCACTTCAAGGGGTTTAGTATAGGTCAGATCCCCCAAAGAATGGACACTGAGATGGAGCAGGCTGCTGGATAAAATATAGGGCCCCAATTATATACAAATTTCAACATCGAAGGAATTTTTCTTTTAGTGTATGTCCCATGTAATATTTGAGACACACTTTATTAAATAAAATTATTCATTGCTTATCCAAAATTTAAATTTAAATGGGTATCCTCTATTTGCATTTGTTCAATGTGACAATGGTAGGATGGAGACAGTCCACATGCAGGGGTTGAGGAGAGCTCTCAGTGTCAGTACCTGCCCAGGAGCCAGGCAGCAGACCAGAGCAGAGGGAGAAGTAGGGCAGTGGTGCTGTCCCACAAAGGTCTCAGCCAACCAGACCCCGGAGGGTGGAGGGAGATCTGGAGCTGGGCTGGCCTTTCAGAGCTGACCCAAACTGAGGCTAGTGCTCTGGGCCTTTATAGTCCCATGTCCCGCCTGTCATCAGATTCTGGCTTTCCTGGAGGAGAGTATGATCTTGGGCAAGGTGCCTCTGCTGAAGGTAGTTCCATGAGAGGGACTCAGCTCTGCACTGTCAGCCTTCAATGCTCTCTTCCTCTGGGGCATGGAGACTTCAGTTCTGAAGGGGGGACATCAGACACCACCATAGAAACCTTGACCCAGTGTTATCCAGCTGGTGAGACAACTGTGTAAACAGCTGAGTTTAGTAGTCAGTGATTTTAGCATCCCCCAAGAAAGGTCAGGTCACTTAGCATGGCCTTCAAGGCCATCCATCATCAGCCATCAAGATTCAAGTTATCTGCTCTTCCAATTTCCCTCAGCTCCTTTTGGGAAGCCCTTTCCCAAATCAGGCCTGTTGATTTAATATCAGGGAGGGGTGCATGATCATAGTTCCCCTGTGCATTGGTGACCAACCCTGCTCCCGCCTTCAGTTTTGCAGATCCCAATCAAGAGCATATGCAGATCTTCTCCTAATGATTCTGTCTCAAGACCAGACCCCAATCACAGTCATGGAGGCTTTAGTCTTCCTCTGTCTGGGTCTGGCCTCTTTCTTGTCTTAGTTATGAGTTATGAGACTACAGTCAATTGAGTTGGAGAAAACATGTTTACCACTAGCTGAAAGGGGATCCCTGCATTGCCAGTTACAGGGGCAACCTGGCTGTGCTTCCCAGCGTCTCTGTAGGCAGGTGGGCAGGGGCTAGCTCTATGTCAGGGCCTTGCTAGCTCTGAATGAGCAAGTCAAAAACCTCATTCCTCCCCTCACATCTGTGACTCACTGAAAACCCATCCACCTCGCATGCTCTCTTTTCAAGGTCTCCAGGGGCCCTCTGATTAATACTGACTTTCAGTATATGGGTCTTTGAGTCCACAGCTTCCCTTTTTTCTACCTCTCCCACAAATGTGAGACACATTTAAGTTCTGGGTACAGAGAATGTGGCTCTAGTAGAAAGATGTGTAAGTTTGGATATAGATAAAGAAGCTGAGGGGTCTGAACACATTGAGACAAAGTGGTTAATGTGCCTTCATTCATTCAGAATCACTGACAGTTGTTGAAAACTTGCTGCCAACTGGGGTTATCCTACTTAATTCTCATAACCACCCTCTCAGAAAGGCAGTATTAATATCCCCATTTTACAGATGAGGAAACTGAGCCTTAGCAAAACAAGCACTTGCCCAAGGTCCTATAGCATTCCACCCACCTGTCTACCAGGAGAAGCACTTGAACTCTGAATGGTAGAGGTGTGCCCTCTGCTAGGTTGCATGGATTTCTCTGTTTATGCTCAGGTTTGATGACCTTGAGTTATTTTCCATCACTATTGTTGTAAATCAGGTAAACAGCAAAGAAAGACAAAACATCTCAAAAGCCCAAGTCAGGCTGAGATTGGCACAGTCAGAAGGTTTGCTGGAAGAAGCAGGAGTGTACCAATCAGGACACAGGTGCAGGGAGCAGGAGCCACTCTAGGTATGTGAGACAAACAACATTCAGTGGAATGAGTTAGCATCAGAGATACCACTGCAAGAGCTAAAAGAGAGGGCTGCGGAACTGGGTCTCCAGGAACCATGCCTAGAACTCTGAAAAACTCACCTGCCAGAGGGGCTGCCTCTTTTTTAAAAAAAAAACAACAACAAAAAACTGTGGTTAAAAAAACCCAAGCACATAAAATTTATCATCTTAACCAGTTTCAAGTGTCTAGTTCAGTGGTGTTAACTATGTTCACATTGTTGAGCAACAGATCTCTAGAACTCTTTCAACT